>NC_047025.1:16546669-16846669 GCF_902652985.1 Pecten maximus | reverse complement strand
TTTTGTAACTTTGTACTATATCTGTGACTTGGTGACTGTTATACCTGTGTTTTGTAACTTTGTACTATATCTGTGACTTGGTGACCTTCGTACCTGTGTTTTGTAACTTTGTACTATATCTGTGACTTGGTGACCTTTATACCTGTGTTTTGTAACTTTGTACTATATCTGTGACTTGATGACAGTTATACCTGTGTTTTGTAATACTGTACTGTATCTGTGACTTGGTGACCGTTATACCTGTGTTTTGTAACTTTGTACTATATCTGTGACCAGGTGACCTTCGTACCTGTGTTTTGTAACTTTGTACTATATCTGTGACTTGTGACCGTTTCCTGTGTTTTGTAACTTTGTACGATATCTGTGACTTGGTGAGCGTTATAACCTGTGTTTTGTAACTTTGTACTATATATGTGACTTGGTGACCGTTTATACCTGTGTTTTGTAACTTTGTACTATATCTGTGACTTGGTGATCGTTATACCTGTGTTTTGTAACTTTGTACTATATCTGAGACCAGGTGACCTTCGTACCTGTGTTTTGTACCTTGTACTATATCTGTGACTCTGTTACAGGATAAGGCTGCTGGTGATGATGAGGCCATGTACGTAGATGATAACTTCTGTACATCCCTGGAGTATGGACTACCTCCCACAGCAGGCTGGGGTATGGGTATAGACAGGCTCTGTATGTTCCTGTCAGATTCCAATAACATCAAGGTATGTGGTACTGTTAATTTCTATGATTTCATGTCAAATGAAAAGGTGACAAAATTTTGATAGTGATTCATTCACTCTCGCATATCATCATTCAACTACAGATTTGTTTTCATAAAATATCCCTTGAAGAATTTTTCAGGTTTTAATATTAAAATCTTTTTGGCATGTTTAGTATCAATTTTCTTAATTTTGGCCAATTTGTTGATTAATCATTAAGGGGATGCTGGAAGTTTATTGGATGAATAGTTTGATTTAGTTGAGATTTGTCCAGTATACTTAAAAGCAAGTTCCTTGCTTGCTGTTCAAATTGGAAATAATCAATTAGAATTTTGCAATAGACTCTATAATACAACAATGAATATACTGCATTCAACAATGGGTCACAGATGGGGCATATTGACAAATTATTGCAACACGTTACAGATTTCTGACAAGGAATTACCTGTCACTTTAATAGTCAGGATTGATTTTAAAACATTGCTGTCACTTTATGGTGATTAATGTTATATCTCATTTCTGTGAATGTTTCATTCCTTCAGGAGGTGCTGCTCTTCCCTGCTATGAAACCTGACGACCAGAAGAAGGGAACAACAGAAGGAGAGGAATCTCCAGCTGATAAAGCACCTGCATCGTGAAATAGAGTTATCTTTCTTAGGATTAAACCCCAATTATGATCCCAGATAATTACCAAAGGAGGAAAAAATAGTTGTTTCATTCTAAATACAGATTTATCTACAAGTGCAAAGATGATTAATTAGTGAGAAGAGGCACAAATTTAAAGTCTTTTTAATAATTATTTATAAAGACACCAACCATATAATGGTCGCTGTTCCTTTCACAAATTTAGTACTCAAGGAATAAATCAATAAATCGATCATCAAAGCTTAAGTAATCTAATGAAATATATACTGGCCCCATTCTGGTGGGAATGAAATCTTTCTCTACTGTTTGAAAAGTAAATCTCCACCTAATAGATAATACTCTCAACTGTCAAATCCTTTACAAGCATACGATGTGAACATACAAGAATATTACCCAAATGGTTGATATTTTATTATCAATGTTGTAAAATTAGGAAATTTATTTTTCTTTCGTCTTTTCACTCCTCTAGACTCTTTAATATTCAGGTGGGTGGTATAGGTCAGTTGTCTCATCAATCAATTTAGAGCCCCCTAAGAAGATGATAACATGATTACTGCTAGTCCTCTCTGTTATAATACATGTACATTAAGTAGAGATAAATTGACTTTTGACTCATAGTTATTTAACTTAATGAGAAGTTCTGTAAAGAGAACATTGGTGCACTGAAAATCTGTCTTTACTTGTGTGCATATCAGAAAAGAATTTATGGTTCTTGATGCAATATGTTTGATGAAATGATTTTCAATTTTCTACATGTTCAACAATCGGATTCGATATCTTACACTAGATTTGTTTCATTATGCTGTAAGAGCATTTAGTGAGACATTGTATGTAATATGATATAATGGTATGGGTGCACAGTGCTGTCATGTTTCAGGACATTTTATAACAACGGTCAGCTCAGATATTTGTTATCAAGTAATGCTGACACATTTTGTGTGTAAGTTATTGTCATGAACATTTCACTGATTTGTTTGTTTATTCCTGATGACATATTAAAAGTGCTTTATTTAACAGTGTTTTTTGTTTTAACTCATTTGTACATATATATGTGACATGTTTTCACTATTCATCCTGCAACTGGTACCGAATTGTCGGGATACACCCACCATATATATTTTTGCTGTATATGGCAGTGACAAAAAACAGCTGTATTTCAGAATCTTAGCATGTGTCAATTTGACTGACCTACTTCCAATTGAAACAACATTTAAAAGGCGAACATGTTTGGGACATTGTTGATTTTTGATGACTGTTGCATGATAAATAGAATACATGGCCATGGTCAGTGTCTTAAAATAAAATATAATCTGTATTTTTAGCTCGGGACAGAAAGACAATAGTGGCTCGCCACTTTCGTCTTTCTTTATCCTCGCCAAAATACAGCTTATATTTTAAGACACTGACTATGTATTCTCTCTATATATAGAGATGGCCCTAGAGCAGGTTGGGCTGTATATTGTGTTTTCTTCCCCCTCCTACTCAGTTCCAGTCTTGCCTCCCCAGAAATGTGTCTTCATAACAGAGCTGCTATGAGGGTGTAATACCCTTAAAACAGATATTTGTACTGTAAAGCTGAAATCATGACGGATATTACAATGTATCAAATTGACTGGATTCAGTTCACCATTCTAAATACATAAATGCATATATTTTAAAGAGTCCTTTCACAAGGAAATGTCTGAAGATAGAATATGGGGAAAACTTTCTGCAAATCTTAAGCAGCAGAGATTGCGGAAAAAAAAAGAAATACAAAGTGAACTAGAAATTGTTGGCTAACAATTTGACGGGCTTTTCACCTTCTTAGCATAAATGGCCTAAAGGCTTGGTATTTCCAAACGTAAAAAACTATTTTAGAACACTTGATAGGTCATCCACGTTCTAGTTTTGATTAATCTGGTATCGGAGATATAACATTTCAACAAAGGAGTGGACGAAGGGAGATAACTCGTACAGCCTTGCACAAGTTATCTCCCTTCGTCCAACTAATGTTATAATTATTATATCAGATGCCAAATTAATTCAAAATGGCGTACCGCATTAATGGCAAACGTTACCGAAACACTAAAAACATGAAAATCATCAGAATAACATTTTGCATCATACTTAATTTTCTTTTTTTTGGAAAAAGATTACAAAATGGAGATTTTCTAAAAATAGACTTATTTGACCCCATAGCGAACGCTTCCATAGCGAACGCTTTTATTTGACCTCTGACCCTAAAACTTTTGGTGGGTAAAAGCTAGAGCCAGGCATTAACTACAAATAACATAATTACATGACCCCTGTAAAATGAACACTTTTTGACCATGGCAACCCAATTTTGGAATTTTAACAGCTGCATGCACATGCACATCTGCACATGTTACCTAACATTCCCATGAAGTTTTGTGAAAATCGGTTCACAAGTTTAGGAGGAGTTGCCAAGACAAGAAAAACCTATGAATAATGACCAGTAACCATGGCAACCAAAATTTTGGGAATTTGAACAGCTGCATTCACATCTACACATGGTCCTCTATTTGTGTGAAGTGTCATTGGAATCGGCCAACCGGTTTAGGAGGAATTGTCCGGACAAGATGTGTCTACAGACAGACCGACGGACAGACTAACTTCGTGGTGTGGGTATAAAATGTTTAGGTTTAGGTTATTTTTGTTTAATGTCCTATTAACAGCTAGGGTCATTGAAGAACGTGCCAGGTTTGGAGGTAGAGGAAAGCCGGGGTACCTGGAGAAAAACCACCAGCCTACGGTCAGTACCAGGCAACTTCCCAACGTTGGTTTCGAACTGGCGACCCAGAGGTTGAGGGCTAGTGATAAAGCAGCCCTTGTAAAATGTACATATATAGCACTTTAGAGGGTCCAACCTCGGTCAACAGGCTACTAGTCAAATCAATTTGTACCAAATGTCCTCTACTTAAGGAATACTGGACCTATATGGTGATTAGGAATACTGTCAGTCCAATAAAACATGCAAGACAGATGTGTAGACGATTGTAAGTGTCGCTACCTGGGAAAAAAACGAGAATAAACCTGCCACTGTTAATATGTGTAACGATCCACAGAAAGGATTATGTCGTCTTCCAGCCAAAACCAGCTCAAATCTAAATGAATATTAAAAGGAATAAACTAAAATTTAAATAAAACTATTACCCAAGTTTACCGGAAAGGAAAATAGTGCTAGGACAGAGATGCGGAATTGGACCTCTTCGAAAGTTGACAAGAAAAATGATATGATGAAAGTAATATTTTCGCGTTTTAGAAAGTAGAAATTCAGGAAATTTTCCACCGTTATGGTGGCATAGCTAAAACAATCCTTCAACAGAATATAATCCAAAATTTTCAAAAGTACGGTTGTAAAATTTGAATTTCCGATTCTCTATTGCTTGCTACTGTATCATTTACTGGAAACTTAGATATTTAAGCTTCATTTGAAGCGCTGCAAACGATAAAACACCCCACCATCATTAAGGTGGATCATGACACTTGTACACCCCATACGTCACTATAAAAAGAGTATACAATTGTTTTTATTATGCCAAGTAGTTGATATCAATAAATGACTGGTGTTGATCGGTAGTTTCCAAAAATAAACTTGTATGATTTGAGAAATTCATCGCAAACTTGACTAGCCGATGAACGTTTGGTCTGAATGGCAACGCACGTGCACAGGTAACCGGATCGACTGTGTCAAGACACACCTTGAATATACATGTACTTATGTCTAGTTAACGTACACACTTTTGTGTGTGTAATGTAAAACTAAAGAATTTATCTAAAAAAACAGGTACAGTAATATTGTATAAGTGTTTATCTATGTCGGACCAGGCCTTTTTTTTTTCTTTTTTTTTTTGTGAAAAAGCTCAAATTCGACAGTTTATATGGTTTTACATTAATATAAATAGCCGTTTTTAACATGTTAATTATTAATACAACACTATTTTGATCATTTGAAAAAAAAACAAGCCTTGCACGACACAGATAAACACTAATACCATGATATTATTGTAACTGTTCACACAAAAAAATATTTTAGATAAGCTTTCTGAATTCTTTTTTGGTAATATGCCAATTATAAACTAGGTCATTTTTGAAATAACTGTTTTTAATGTTTCTGCAACGATCCCTAACGAATATACCACATCAAAACATTTGTGGAAGGATTCATCATTGACAATAAACCGTTTGGTTATTTCTCAAATCTTTTTCGGTCCAGGTGTACTAAAGCACCTTAAAGTAGACGAGAGGTGATAACGAAACATTGATTCTAATTGCTACCTTCCTTGTATCTATAAGTCAACCAGATCAGGAAAACAAAGATTTGTCTGATATTAATTAAGTTAATACCTCACAGCGGTTTAAATACAGACGAGCTACTAACGATTATTTGGTCAGACTGTGTGCGTCTGATTTAGATAGAATTTTCAGCCATGTGGATCTGCCTCAACAGAATATTAGACCTGTGCCAATTATTGTTGAAGGCAAAAATAATACTTTTTCGCTAAACTAGAAAAAAAGTCGCGCGGAAGCTAGCAATTTGTCAATCCAACTTATCTATTGAAGGAACGCGGTAGTTGCTACTGCTTAGCGCTCAGACATATGGGAGAGGGACGACTCATTCAGTCGTTGTCAGTATAATGTGACAGTGTGGAGTGTCCTGCTGGATGTCTTCGTCAGTACGCTTCAGTGAGATAGCACTATAGAATCAGCATCAGTTCCGCGCTATCACAAGGATGCAAACGTAACACAGCCTCCCAAAATACTAGTCTCCGCTTCTGCCAACATGTTCATACATGATAGCAGTAAATATTCATCTACCAGATTAATGGCAAACGTTACCGAAACACTAAAACATGAAAATCATCAGAATAACATTTTGCATCATACTTAATTTTCTTTTTTTTGGAAAAAGATTACAAAATGGAGATTTTCTAAAAATAGACTTATTTGACCCCATAGCGAACGCTTCCATAGCGAACGCTTTTATTTGACCTCTGACCCTAAAACTTTTGGTGGGTAAAAGCTAGAGCCAGGCATTAACTACAAATAACATAATTACATGACCCCTGTAAAATGAACACTTTTTGAATGATGGGCATTTTAAGCTTTTAAATATATGACGTCATGGCGGCCATCTTGGATTTCAAACAAACTTAAAAAATAACATAACTTGGCCAGGACAATCCAAGGAATATTTCAACTAAGATTGAGCTGAATGCCACTGGTGGAACTTGAGAAGAAGTTGAAAATATAAAACTATTTTTAATATAGAATATATAGTGGAAATTCAAAATGGCGTATACCGGAAACCGCATGTGTTACATAAAAACTAAACACATCAAATTCATCAGAATGACATTCTACATCATACTAAGAATTATTTTTTTGGAAAAAGATTAAAAAATGAAGATTTTCTAAAAATAGACTTTTTTGACCCCATAACGAACGCTTTTTTTTTTTTTTTTTTTTTACCTCTGACCCTAAAACGTTTGGTGAGTAAAAGCTAGAGTCAGGCATTAACTACAAATAACATAATTACATGACCCCTGTAAAATGAACACTTTATGAATTATGGGCATTTTAAGCTTTTTAATACATGACGTCATGGCGGCCATCTTGGATTTCAAACCAAGTTAAAAAATAACATAACTTGGCCAGGACAATCCAAGGATTATTTCTGCTAAGATTGAGCTGAATGCCACTTGTGGAACTTGAGAAGAAGTTTGAAATGTAACACACTTTTCTATATTGAAATATATAGGGGGAAATTCAAAATGGCGTACAACAGAAACCGTATGTGTCACAGAAAAACTGAAAACGTCAAATTCATTAGAATGACGTTCTGCATCATATTTCGAAAGAATTTTTGAAAAAGAAGGAAAAAAGATTTTCTAAAAATAGACTAACTTGACCCTCAGGCGAGCTTTTTTATTTGACCTCTGACCTTTAACTTTATAAATAAAAGTTAGCCCCAATGGTACTGTAACATAATGTCATAACATGACTCTTGTTTCTTGAATACTTTTCGAGTTATGGCCGTTTTAAACTTTTGAGGTATGACGTCATGGCGGCCGTCTTGGTTTCTTGACCTACTTGAAGATGTTGCTGTCACCCCTTCAACTCATGCCATATACAATAGGCATAACTGACTTGGCATACCTTTTACCATTTTCCCACAACTTGTGTGACAAAATGAAATGCAGAAGAAGAATAATAATTAAATAAGTATTTATATAATAATCCGAATTTTTATGTTAATGACCGTAGCGACTAAACAACAACTGTTCTGAATACATAATGACAAAATTAGATGATCTGACCATACGGGGACATTGTACGATGTTTACTTGCCGAAATATACGCATTTTAATTCCAATCCAAACCGCCTCACAGCTTCAGGTCGCCATCTTTGCTCAAATCAAAGCATCTGTGCGTTTGAAAGAGTCAGTACTGCAAAGCTTCTAAACGATCTTGTGATAAAAAAATTATGATTATAATAGAAACGAAATATGGATTTTAAAATTATTTGATTTTAATTACTAAGCAAATCGTAGCATTTTTGTACAGTGAAAATTAAATGTTGCAGTAAATACTGATCACAATATTTTTATTGAGACATTTTTTATTTCTTTCACTTCATTTCATTGTAAGTGTAATTTAGATTTCCCAATAAATTCGCGGGAAATGAATTTGATGACGTAACCGGAAGCCCACATGCTATTAGAACGTGACCCGGAAAACATGCATGACGATAATAAAAACAGATCATTGAACGTTATACCGGCTTATTTTCTCATTTTTTGAGACACCAATTAGCTAAAATACAACGGAAGGTAACACTGATTTTGTTTATTGCTATCGTATCAAGTAAAATGAACAGTTATTGCGAAAATAGCAGTATTTGCTTCACCTACAATGTAGTACATGTAGTTTGGCTAGCCGTTTTTAACATGTTAATTATTAATACAACACTATTTTGATCATTTGGAAAAAAAAAAGCCTTGCACGACACAGATAAACACTAATACCATGATATTATTGTAACTGTTCACACAAAAAAATATTTTAGATAAGCTTTCTGAATTCTTTTTTGGTAATATGCCAATTATAAACTAGGTCATTTTTGAAATATCTGTTTTTAATGTTTCTGCAACGATCCCTAACGAATATACCACATCAAAACATTTGTGGAAGGATTCATCATTGACAATAAACCGTTTGGTTATTTCTCAAATCTTTCTCGGTCCAGGTGTACTAAAGCACCTTAAAGTAGACGAGAGGTGATAACGAAACAGTGATTCTAATTGCTACCTTCCTTGTATCTATAAGTCAACCAGATCAGGAAAACAAAGATTTGTCTGATATTAATTAAGTTAATACCTCACAGCGGTTTTAAATACAGACGAGCTACTAACGATTATTTGGTCAGACTGTGTGCGTCTGATTTAGATAGAATTTTCAGCCATGTGGATCTGCCTCAACAGAATATTAGACCTGTGCCAATTATTGTTGAAGGCAATAATAATACTTTTTCGCTAAACTAGAAAAAAAGTCGCGCGGAAGCTAGCAATTTGTCAATCCAACTTATCTATTGAAGGAACGCGGTAGTTGCTACTGCTTAGCGCTCAGACATATGGGAGAGGGACGACTCATTCAGTCGTTGTCAGTATAATGTGACAGTGTGGAGTGTCCTGCTGGATGTCTTCGTCAGTACGCTTCAGTGAGATAGCACTATAGAATCAGCATCAGTTCCGCGCTATCACAAGGATGCAAACGTAACACAGCCTCCCAAAATACTCGAGCATACACCTCGCGCATGTATCTCGCACACAGGTGAGGCCGTCATGACATTAGATAGGGCATTAAATAATACTAAACCAAACCATTGCCGATCCCGTATTTCATCAAGTCAAACAAGGTGTCTTAAATAAGATATTTCATATGTTATATAGAATTCTTACTATATGATGTATGGTACATATCTCGTACAAGATTAAAGATATCTGATATACAATATAAGGTAATAACATTTATCTTGCACCTGCCACCGCATTGTCGGAATACACCCACCATATATGTTTTTGCTGTATACGACAGTAACGGGAAATAGCTGTATTTTGGAATCTTAGCACGTTCGTCAATTCGACTAGGGTACTTCCAAGTGAAACACCGTTTTAAAGGCGAACATATTTGGAACATTGTTGATACCGTTTAACTTAAAATGCTTATTTTTTATGACTGTTACAGGATAAATAGAATACATTGTCAGTGTCTTCAAATATAAGCTGTATTTTTGGCTCAGGAGAGAAAGACAAAAGTGGATCACCACTTTTGTCTTTCTTTACCCTCACAATAATACAGCTTATATTTGAAGACACTGACAATGTATTCTCTATATCGTTCAAATTTCTTTACTATACAAAACATCGTATATAGAAAGAGATTTGCCTCATTTTCACATATGTCAAAATCTCATTCCTATATAATATATCTGACATATACTTACGAAATTGCATTCATATAAATTAGAGTATATACATGTACATGTATTTCATATATTAAATAAGGTACCTAAAATAGAGAACTAATTTTTGATATACCCAATAAAATATCATATATAATCCAATCAAATTTGTATATAAGTTATATTTTATGATACGACATCTCTATATATATCTCATATGTTTTATAAGATATTATATATCGTTTTATGAAAATAGGGATAGACAGTGCTCCTTAGAATTGGCTTGCCATGAAGTAACATGATTGTTCTAAACTATGCAACTTTGATAGGTTGCTTAAAAACAATTCCTAAATGTAGCTCCTTTGCACCAAAACGGTATTGGCCGAATATTTTAGACAGTATAGTATAGGAAAATCATCAACCTGAAAACGTTTCAGTCATGCGATATTTTGGATGATTTCTAAACTAATGAAATAAAATACAATAAAAAGGAAGGAGAATATGACCATTTTCACATAAGGATACGATTCTGTTGCCTTATCCACGGAATTCGAGGACGAATTGAAAATAACTCGCGATCTCAAAATGAGTTTGGGTTATCAACGAAATCACGAAACAGAATAACTAGTTTCTTTCACAAAAAACTTCATATCATACAAGAAAATATGCAATTTCTTTATGGGATCAAAATGGCGACCTTACAACTTGTGTGCATTCTTGATTAAATTGTACATCTCGAAAGCCTGTATTTTGTAAGATTGTCAGTCAGATTTTGACACTCATGACAGAAATTGCGATGTTGGGAAAAAGGCGAATGGGTATATAATCACTCCTGAGAGGTAAATGCTCTAGATTAGGAAATAATGGATATTGCTATCAAGAATGGAAAGTTCACAATTGGGGGAAAATAAATTACCACGCTTTTCACACAGGTAAAAGGTAACCTGTTTCTGACGGGGAATTAAAATCTGAGCATCTATTCTAATGTAGAATCATCATAAACATTGCAGGAAACCAAAAGTCGACCGAAATAAGTACACCTCTTTGTTTCCATGGGTGTGTCAATGATATGCTTGAAATATGGTCACCAAACACCATAAAGGTATCCAGTATTGCCAACATTCAATCAGTTTTCTCTCTTGATATTGATTTTGTATTGACCATTTCTTTTTTCCATGAAACCTGTTCTAGCTATTAGTAGCGTATTGTGTGAATAAGCTCTGTGTTGAGACACAATGCTACAACACGTGAATTCGAAATTCAATTTCGCCTGTCTTAGACCAATGTAAAACTAATTGTTTATTTGGTTGCCTTCGTGGACTAATAACATTGTTAGATACTATTATGAGCTCAAGCTCTTATATAGGTAAAATGATAAGTTTATGTTATTTTTACTCTTCTGGCGACCTTAACCGCACAGGAACGGAAAATAATAAGCCTACTATTTCTCTCTGCACGTCGTAAGAGGCGACTAATTGTATGGAATTTAGCGTCTCCGATTTCTACTCTTTAGGGATCCGGGTACACGACCAGCCTGTCATTTGTTCCCTACATGTTTATTGAAGGATGCCAATGTGACCCGGAAAGATTCGCGTCTTCTATTGTTGTACTTTCTGTCTGTATTTGTTTAATATCTCCACGTGTTTTCTTAATTCTCATCCTCATACGGCACTGGCTATCGGGAGGGTGTTACACTCCAGAAAAAACTCACCGTGTGTTGAACTTTCAGTCGCCGCGGGTGGCCGTAACATTGTATAGGTAGAATTATTTTCAATGTTCCGAGCCACAGAGGCATGATATTGGTCATTTCATGGTGACTGTCTTGGTCATCATCCAAGCCACTGTAATAATTGGTCTCCATTTATAATTCATAAATCAATAAATTCCTAACAGCAATCAAAACAGCAAAAATCACCTGTACATGTACACGGGGTTCAATATATGTACATCATAGATGAGAAATAGTTGATATAGTAATGATAATGGTTGGATTGCTTAGAAGCAATTTGAAAAGGTTTAGAAAAACAAAACAAAACAAAACAACAACAACAAAACACGTAAACAGGTTAAAATCGGCTTTACACAACATGTGAGTTAAATACAACATTATATATTGAGGATTTGTTTATTGGACCTGTTGGACTGTTTATTTATTTATACATTTGTATATCCACTTTAAGGAGTAATGTATCTTGTTGAGGTCTGTAGCGAGCTTATGTATTCATTGTATTCCTGTCACTTTTCAATTATTTTCTTTAGATTGGAATTGATGTTTATTTCACCTGAAGCCTTACGGCTCCTGAGCATACAAGTATAATAACATTTCTACCACAATACCCTGTGTTATTCAACTCTCAGACCATCAGTTAATCATTACGGCTGTTGATTAACAATCTGTTTATACCACACGTGGTATAAACTCTGTACGCATTTCGATTGGCTAACACGGTGAACTTTGACCCAAGCTGCAATTGTTATTGACGTCATCAATAATCTAATGACGTCACATCACCGGGTCCCGGACGTCACCGGTACACTTTATTTGCATACGCGAAATTATACTTGGCCACGTTTCCCTTTGGTTCAAGCCGATATTATTGTGGTAGAAACAGGTCACACGACTCGAAATTGTTGGATATGGAATTCATTTCACACTCGTAAGTTATTTTTTTAAAAGTTACAAAAGACACGAGCTTTAGCTCGTGTCTTTTGTAACTTTTAAAAAATAACTTACTCGTGTGAAATAAATTCCATATCCAACAACCACTCGTTGTGTAACCTCTATTTCTACCACAATACCCTGTGCTATTCAACTCTCAGACTATCAGTTAATCATTGCAGCCGTTGATTAACAATCTGTTTATACCACACGTGGTATAAACTCTGTACGCATTTCGATTGGCTAACACGGTGAACTTTGACCCAAGCTGCAATTGTTATTGACGTCATCAATAATCTAATGACGTCACATCATCGGGTCCCGGACGTCACCGGTACACTTTATTTGCATACGCAAAATTATACTTGGCCACGTTTCCCTTTGATTCAAGCCGATTTTATTGTGGTAGAAACAGGTCACACGACTCGAAATTGTTGGATATGGAATTTATTTCACACGAGTAAGTTATTTTTTAAAAGTTGCAAAAAACACTCGCTAAAGCTCGTGTCTTTTGTAACTTTTAAAAAATAACTTACTCGTGTGAAATAAATTCCATATCCAACAACCACTCGTTGTGTAACCTCTATATAAACAATAGTCTATGATAATAAATACTACATACTTATATCATCATTACAAAACATGATCTTGTACAACGCATACAGTCGTTAAATATTCTAAAATACATTGTACAAGAAAAACTAAATTATGAAGATGGACAGCTCTTGTATATTAAATCTGTATTAACTAGTTTTTCTTGAAAATATAATGTTAAATGGATTGGCAATATTTCTGAAAAATTTGAGGCTGAATAAAGTATACACTTTACATAGTTTGAAAGAAGAACAGGGACTGTATCTAGTGGAGCAGTCAGTGGACGGGCTACAACAGAATACACGTGTAAACCTGGAGACGAGAATTACCAGGTACTTGACACATATATGTAAACGAAGTAATTAAAAACAAAAATAAAGGTTGGAGTCTTGGCCGTGTTAACAAGCTTGATTCCAATTACTTTCCTAGATTACAGAGATCTTTACGGTTACGTATGCTTAGATAGCAGCTGAACAAGTTTGAATGAAGATGGTCTTTTCCAGTAATACTGTTCCAATAAACTTCTTACGAATATCTACATAGCATGGACAGATAAAAAATAATGTAACTCCTCCTCTACTTGGTTTTGGATACAATAACGACGAATCCTATTTGCTCTAGGTATGTTACGATACCGACCTTCTATATATAATTGATGAGATGAGAGTCAAAATTTCAAAATTAATGTAAGATACACGTCAGGTATAGGTTTTTTTTAATGTAAAACTGTAACATTAACTATCAATCAGATACCATTTAGACGAATTTTCAGAAAATTCATTCCTTGTTTGAATAAAGTTATCTATCAAACGCTGCTTAAAACAATGTAAAAATAGTTTCATTATCAACATGGTGTGTATACCAAACATTGCCAAAGTCAGACGCCAGTAATAAGTCTCTAACTTGACAACGCCAACTGCAAGTTCTGTTATTACACTCGTCTATGTCATCATAAACTGCTTTAAGAACACAATTATCACATTTAATTGGTTTCAACCAATATTTGACAATTCGACATTTCCTTATGATATGTAAAGGCATTCGCCTCAACTCCGAGTACACCATCGAAGATTGCGTACTTTTCTTTACATTCAGAATTCTTTTTAAAAAAATCACTTTTTCTACTTTTTTCCGCAGTATGAAAACCCCACGTTTCACAACCATAATTAAGAACTGATGAAACAAAGACACCAAAAATATTCGATTTAGATTCTGCATTGAGGGACAAATTCTTACAGATTCTCAATGTATTATACATGCATTTTCGACCTTGTTCAGCAAATGTAGCTTGAGTTTTTGTAAACTTGCCATTAAAGTTGAGTACTATGCCAAGATAATATTAAATCTATCAACAATTTCTATTTCATTACCATCAAATTAAAAATTGTCTCCAATACGTAATCGGCTTCCATAGGAATAAAGCGTCGCATTAAGTGTTAATTAGTTCAGGTTCAAAGTCATTTACATACATGAAGTAAAGGGAGGGAACCAATCCCTCCCCTTGCATCAAACCTAGCGAGCATGAGAAAAAGTCGGACTAAGTTACTCGCACTTGCACTTAACACACGATTTTAAACCTTCATATAAAGATTTGAGAATATTTAATGCTTTGCCCCTTATTCCGTAATTAAAAATGGGGCCGAGTGGTTAAGGTGTCCCGACACTTTAACACTAGCCCTTCACCACTGGGTTGCGAGTTCGAAACCTACGTGGGACAGTTGCCAGGTACTGACGGTAGGCCGGCGGTTTTTCTCCGGGTACTCCGGCTTTCCTCCACCTCCAAAACCTGGCACGTCCTTAAATGACCCTGGCTATTAATAGGACGTTAAACAAAACAAACCAGACAAACCAAATCCGTAATTAAAAGGCTTTAGAAATAATATGTTTCTATTAACACTGTCAAATGCTTTACGATAATCAACAAAACAACAGTAGAGCTTACGACTTTAAGGGAGCATATTCTTAAATATACCATGTGCAGCAAAAATGGCATCATTAGTACCAAAACCTGATTTGAAACTGAACTGGGCATCGGGGACAATGTTGTACTCCTTTGGCCATTCTAACAATCTATTGTTTAAAACACTAGTAAATAATTTAGATAAACAGCTTACCAAAGTAAGTAAAATAATTGTTTGTTTTATTGGCATCACATTTTTTGAACAAAGAGGAAATGATACCCCTAGACCAGACTGAGAGGAAAACACCGGTATCAAAAAATACATTGAACAGTTTTGTAAGAGTTGAAACAAATGTCTCATTATGCTTAACAAATTAATCATTAAGAACGTTATCGTTTCAAGGGGCCGCGGTGGCCGAGTGGTTAAGGTGTACCGACACTTTAACACTAGCCCGCCACCTCTGGGTTGCGAGTTCGAAACCTACGTGGGGCAGTTGCCAGGTACTGACCGTAGGCCGGTGGTTTTTCTCCGGGTACTCCGGCTTTCCTCCGCCTCCAAAACCTGGCACGTCCTTAAATGACCCTGGCTGTTAATAGGACGTTAAACAAAAACAAACAAAACAAACAATCAAGTTTCCAGGAGATTTGCCTAATTTGGCACTTTTTAAAACCTTCAATACTTCGTCATTTGTAATAGGAGAATCTAACTCGTCATACACATGTGAATTATCACAGTTTTCGGGATTAAATGAACTATCGGTTTCATCAACTTCACGATTATTGACATATTTAAATGTTCTAAAAAATCTCCAAGATTCAAATTGTTACTAGGACAGTCAGAGTTCTTCTTGAAATATTGATAAAAAAGTTTCTGATTTCTTCTACGTAACATGCTTATGTATTGACCAAAGGAAATCAGAAATACACTGATTGCCCCAAACTGCTGTATTTTTGTTTTACACGATCCTTAAAGATCTCTACAGAAATGTTAATATGCATTGCCAAGGATAATAAGAAAAGCTCACGTGATTGAACAGTTTGATTGTATACCTCTTCGAGCTCCAGAATGCAGACTTCGACACTGAACCATATGCACCAGCAGTGTGTGTCGATCTTTACTTGCTATAGGGGCAGCTTAATTATCACTCAGCTGATCAACAGTGGGTGTGGCGATTTCGATTTCCTCTACTAAACGCGAGTGTTCATTTCTCTTTATAGTAACACCTGTTTCCAATGATATTTATGTGTTGCTTTTGATTCGATATGTCTTCTACCCAATGATAAGATTTCCGTCTCGGACGTTAATGCTGACAAACTTCCAACACAGGGTTTCCGAGAGATGCAGGTTGAAGGAAAGTTGTATGACCGCCAACATCAGCTTTATATTACCCCTATCTGATATGAAACTTGACGGTTTTAAGGTCAAGTTGCCTGTTGGTTTTATTGTCACTACAACGAATATGATTGTGACAAATTGATATACATGTAACTTATATTTGACTAGGAAATACATGGCAAATACCGTCGATGGACTACAAAACAATCGTCTTTTGGGTAAAAAAATCGTTAATTCAAGTATTCCTCCAGTATTACCTTATTACATTTCAGTATATTCCCAATTTCTCATTGAAATACAATCTTAATAGATTGACCGAAATGTTCATTACATACGAGTTATTGTTCAAGCTAAACGTTAGGTTATGTAAAATATGCACGCACACTCTTGTAATTTTTCTATTATGGTTTTTCCTGTGTTAAATGACCATACTATATTTCACTAACATCTCGAAGCACCTGTGTCCAATCCCTGTTACCTGTTCTTGAAGGAATTTGGCGAAGAGTACATCGGTATACGGTATCGAATGCATAATACTACAACTAATAATAATTAGTTATAAATAAATACAAACTCACTGAATGATGTGCTCTTTCCAAATTTATTTTATAAAAAGCACAATAAAAGCATATAGAATTATATATATATACAATACATGTTTTGCAGTAATTATCTTAGTTTCACATGACCGTTAGTTAGGGTTATAATCGAAGTGATTCAAAATATTTTTGTCAATACTATTGGAATGGAACTTTTAAAAAAAGATGTGGTTAACTATTGTAATACTACACTCTGAGATGTAGTTAACTATATCAATACCACACTCTGAGATGTGGTTAACTATAGTAATACCACACTCTGAGATGTAGTTAACTATATCAATACCACAATCTGAGAAGTAGTTAACTATAGTAATACCACACGCTAAGAAGTAGTTAACTATAGTAATACCACACGCTAAGATGTAGTTAACTATAGTAATACCACACTCTGAGAAGTAGTTAACTATAGTAATACCACACTCTGAGATGTAGTTAACTATAGCAATACCACTCTCTGAGATGTGGTTAACTATAGTAATACCACACTCTGAGATGTGGTTAACTATAGTAATACCACACTCTAAGATATGGTTAACTATAGTAATACCACACTCTGAGATGTAGTTAACTATAATAATACTACTCTCTGTGAAGTAGTTAACTATAGTAATACCACACTCTGAGATGTAGTTAACTATAGTAATACCACACTCTGAGATGTGGTTAACTATAGTAATACTACACCCTGAGATGTAGTTAACTATAGCAATACCACACTCTGAGATGTAGTTAACTATAGCAATACCACACTCTGAGATGTAGTTAACTATAATAATACTACACTCTGAGATGTAGTTAACTATATCAATACCACACTCTGAGAAGTAGTTAACTATAGTAATACCACACGCTAAGAAGTAGTTAACTATAGTAATACCACACGCTAAGATGACGCTACGCTGAGAAGTAGTTAACTATAGTAATACCACACTCTGAGATGTAGTTACCAAAAGCAATACCACTCTCTGAGATGTAGTTAACTATAGTAATACCACACTCTGAGATGTGGTTAACTATAGTAATACCACAATCTAAGATATGGTTAACTATAGTAATACCACACTCTGAGATGTAGTTAACTATAATAATACTACTCTCTGAGAAGTAGTTAACTATAGTAATACCACACTCTGAGATGTAGTTAAATATAGTAATACCTTACTCTGAGATGTAGTTAACTACAGTAATACCACACTCTGAGACGAACGCATGGTTAACTATAATAATATCACTCGCTAAGAAAACTGGATACACATGCATATATTATCGGGTAAAAGATAACATCATTATGCCTTTGTAATTCAATTGTCTATGTGTTCAAATATTCTGGTGTCAACTTTGGTCTTCTGTATCAATTTTGATTTGCACACAACCTAATTGGTAGACTAATATAACTAGAACAGCTATTTATTCCTGTAATGGTAATTATGAGATAATGCATCGCACGAGACGGCTATGGAAGAGTTTACCTTCTTAATTTGATTATTTATTGATTTAATGGAAACAAAAGTGAAAAAATATGACACGTAACAATACCAAAATCAGCACTTAATTAACATGCCCTGGGATGGGAGATATATCTATGATTCAATGAAAGGCTCTAGTAAAGAAAGGTAGGTAAAGTTTTGAGCAAATACGTATATAAGGTGTGTTTGTTAATGTAAAAATGTACAGACAAAATAGAAAGGTAGGAAAAAAACCATCATGTCGATGTGATGCCTGCTTTGTAGTAGTAGTACGTAAGACAATAACATTACATTAAAAACAATAACTTACAGGAGATATCAATTTAGAATGATAAACCATGTTCTGATCGACTGAATCAGCATTCAGTGAAGTTTATTACTTTCATAGCTATTCGTTGAAATGCTATTTCAGATGCGCCCTATCCACAAAATAAATGGTTAAGGTATTTCATTTTTAAGTACACCGTGCCAATTAATCTTAAATTATTTTCAAATTTAGATTATTTGGGAATTCCAAACGACAATATATATATGTATAAAAAAAAAGATGAGATAAAAAAAAACAGAGAAGGAAAATATGCTTACATAGAAAACGGATTATCATTTGCCTTCTAGCAGTGTCAATTTCATCGTCCCCGTCGGACATGTTAAGTTATACCATGCTAATTGATATTGGACAAATGCTTACACTAGGATACACATTTGTTTTAACTTATCGTGTATACCATCTAGCTAATCTATTGAAAACTAATGTCTAATTTAATGTGTTTATCCTTATTTTGGTTTTTGAAAATACTTTGAAATAAGTATGGTGGATACCTCGTAATGCGATGGATGTTTAAAATATTTTGGTAAATTATTTGTAATACAAGTTATAGATAGGTATTTGTCGATGAAATTGATCAACATTTGATTAAAGCTCACAAACCCTTTCCGATTCAATATTTTCCCTACCAATACGCCATTTCCTCCCTCTAAAAGCAAACATATCTAAACCTAAAATTTCAACGAACATTGAAAACACATATTTGAGCTATCCAGATTTTTAATTGGTCAGTTGATAGCTGGATTGAAAAAAACCCCAAAACAAACAATCGATTGGATACTTAATATACAAATAAAAAAAAGTTGTAGAAAAAATGTAATGAGAAAAAATCTGTTTCCGTTAGCTAATATGTACATCAGTAATTATATCAAGAGCAAAAAAGATAGATGCTAGGTCAAAACAATTATGATAACATCTGGTGTTACTTCGAAACAATAATAATAACATCTGCCTCATATATATCCACAATTCTATAAAGTTGAAAACGAAGCTTGAATAATATAATAAACAAAGCACCCAAATATCGGAAAACTGTAATATTAGTAAATGAAATTTAGGATATATTTAATGCATTAAACGAAGCTAATGATAAAATAAATACAAGCATCTTACATTTAAAACAATTCCTAACGTGTAATTTGACCTTAAAGATATACAATGTAAGTATATATAGCAGATATATATTTCATTATATAATGCACTAGTCAAGGTCACTAACTGTATTTTTTTTCTTGTACTTTATAATGGCATCACGAAGGACGCTGGAGAAAATAAGTCACTTACGTAAAAAGGCTTCTACACTGTCATATCTTACACGGAACTCATGTTTCCTATCCTCACTGTCATCAAACATAATACGACAAAGGTTTGTTCCATTTTCACACGCTCTCGTCTGCAAGTACGGTTTTGATAGAGAAGACATGTTAGTGACCATGACCTGTGAATGCTCTTTGGAATGTAAGTTAGTTTTTGGCACACTCCGTTTCACTGGAAGACCTGTTATACGACATGAGGACCATGGTCAGTTCGTCAAGATTGATTTTCCCGTCATGGTTCAAGTCACATTTATCCAAAAGAATCTTCTTACACTCGTTAAGATCCTCTTCGTCATAATCCTATTACAAAGAAATGGAAAGGTCAGAAAAATCTTTTCATAAAAAGAATTGTACAAACAGTGAACGACGCCTTAAAATATGGAAATAATTATAGATACATTATATACCGAATAAAATGTAAATCTGCTCGCTGATAGTTTATGTCACTGCAATTGAAGTAAATTTCTATAACACGGTACTCGTTTATCAATTATCAATTTTTTCACTTGCCAATGGGACTTAATTGTTTGTTTTTTTGCAGATATTTCTGTAACATTGCATTTACTGGAAATATTGACACGTACTGTATTAGCTTGTGTCCTTGACATTGGGAAATGGTTAGTTTAAATTCAGAAATTGTCTTTTCATTAATTCATGGTCATATAAAAGAGGTTACATAATCATCCACTGATGATTGTATTGTCGCATTTATGTTCCACTTTGTTGTCTACACAATTCACATTTGTGTAACGTAGATTCGGCAGACATATGGACTATGGCATCAATTACACATTTCAAATACTATTTTACCTCACGTTTTGACTACAATATTATCATATTTAAATGACTATAATGTATCTGACCGTTAAAGTTGTGAACTACCTGTCGCAACTGTACTGCGCCAAATATTAAAAGCAGATTTAAGTTGCATACAGATAATTATGTACGTCTCAACACCAAAACGTAAACCTGAACCGTCGGCCAAAGCATGATCATGATTTTCTGAGTAAACAGTTACGACCTGAATTGATAAAAGCAATCTCCTTTCGCTCTAAAAGACTCGTATGATATTGAAGATATGCTGAAATGATCTTCTGTGAAAGACTATTTTTAATAACAAAAATAAACGCCAATTGTTGTTAAGTATCAAATTATCAATACTGTTGCATACATATGTGATGTGTACATTGCATCCAAAGAACTAATGCAAGTTGATCCCAAGTAGATCAATATCTAACTCAAAGGCTTAAAAAATCACCTGATCACGAATAAATTAGTAATTCATCACGGACATTCTTTAAAATACTATTATTGTAATTTCATTTTATGGAAAACTGTTAATTCATTTTTATTTACTAAATAAGATGAACTTTTGACTTGATTAATAATCAAAATATATATACATACATATCATATATATATAGTGTTACATAATAAAGAATCAGTTGGGTAAGTAGGGGGTGGTGCCGTACATTGTAATAACCATATTTAGTGTACAACCGTTGTGTAGCTAGACATGGATGGCAATGTATGTATTTCTGATTTGGTTCCCATCATTAATGAAGAAAATTACAAGGACAAAGCTTGGTTTATTATTTTGCAATTGATTCGTCGTAAGACAAAGCCCAATCAAATTGATCAAGTTGATAATTTAATCGGCATCATTTTCTTCAGAGAAAAGTCTCATATTTTCTGCAGTGAATTATAGAATTATTGTTGTTCTAAAGAGTAGTTGAAACAAATATCTAAATCAAATAAACCATGATCGAACACAATTTCATCAGAAGTGACAAACGGAAAGATGAATAACTTGCCATATGAATCTCTTTGTGAAAATATGTCGTTTTAATTTTCCTTTGCTCTCCACATTTTGACAATATTTAATTTTGACCGCCTTTAACATTTTATCCTTCATAACATTCAGTTACCAGAAACAAACCCAAAGCTGTTCCATGAAATCAAATATTGCTCAAAATTGCAACAGCTAGCAAACAATATTAAATGGGTACAAACCAGTATGATATTAGGTAGTAAGTAGAATTTAACAATGGGAACTAAATCTGAGGTCTGAATGATAAATTCAAGTTGTCCTTTATATCATAATCATAAAACCTTTCTAGCCCTCTAATTGTGTGGGATCTTTCCCTAGAAAGAGTCGATATTTGATGATTTGATGACACATTGGTGTGCTTATGCATACTTTTATAATCTTAAATATATATTGACAATTGATAATTGATAAGAACTGTAATTATAGGCCCATAAAGGGTAGATTCCACACAATCATTGTTTTACACAGTATCGGTATATATCGTACAATGTATGAACGACAACACCGTTACGATGTTCACACTAATCACCTCTCCCCTATATAAATATTTTAATGTAGTTTTAAGTCATACCTTGTCGTCAGCTGTCTTTCCCTGATAATATTTGACGAATAACGGGTTTATGGTATATTTTTTCAAGCGATTGTCAAAACAAAAATGTATACTTTATCAAATATTTTTGAAATTATTTTTGCATTAAAGCACCAACATTCTGTTATCAAATACGTTTTAAATAATTTGAAAACTCGTATATAAAATTTTGACTGTCGGATCTTCTCAAATTACAGAATTTCGCATCCATGAAAATCTAAACGTACATGCCAGGAAATAATGATAACATATTCATTGTATTTAAAAAATCGAATTATATCGATATGTCAAGAGAATACTGGGAATTATACAATGCATAAAACCAACACATACCTCCTCTACGAGTTCCATTAGATCTTTAAGGAAGCCGTTCAGCTCTTCATTCTCTATTGAACCATTTCCATCCTGTTAAAAGAATCAATTTCTTATTCATCCAAATACCATGACACACAACAAAGTC
Organism: Pecten maximus; assembly: GCF_902652985.1. Lineage (NCBI taxonomy): Eukaryota > Metazoa > Mollusca > Bivalvia > Pectinida > Pectinidae > Pecten > Pecten maximus. The sequence continues at coordinate 16,823,766 of NC_047025.1, read as the reverse complement.
TAATTATATTTGAAAGTTTTTAGATTTTTGATTCCCCTGACCATGTTAAGCTGAAATGCCATCATTTGTGATTAAAACTCCCCATAATTTAATCATTTTCAATATAGAATTTGTAAAGTAATCCAATTACGTGTATATCCCTAGCCGCGTCACAATTTATGTGAATTAGAATTTGGCACCCATACTACAATACACCTTGGGGCTTGAAGTTCACAAGCAGTGTAAACACCCGCAATCTCAAGTAATTGTACAAGAACACAAGATTTTAGCACCTTTTAATACCAATCGAGAGTAAGATACAGAAGAGAAAGTCAAAAAATTAAATTAAACGGAGCTAGATATTAGACAAACCATAGCTTAAGTGTAATACTCGCTAGCCAATGGATTAAACACGGCATACGTACCCTGTCATACAGACCAAACACTCGTTTGATGTCGTCATCCGTCATTTTGTTGGCACTCTGTAATAATAATATGATAACAAAATAAATACAAGTACAATAATGATACCTGTTATTTATTTATTACAGAGTATTAAGAATATATGAAATTATTATTGCTAAATTTATCACCATAGAACAATATAATTATGTTATTATATCAAACACTGATAACGTTATATCTTACTATCGCCCATGATTTAAGCTTACATGACTACAACATGTCCGGTGATCTACCGTTACGTTTTATCTAGGCTTGTTTAGGCAAGTGGTATCAAGTAAAGTGTATGTATGGAACTCTCAAATGGTATTGTTGTAAAATAAATAAGACAATTAAACTCATTCTAAAACTAACATGAGTCACCGATGCTTATTCTATTGGCATTGATCAATTAGAATAAAGTTAAAAACATATGACAAATTATAGATTATAATTAAACAGTTATGGCAGTTATTGGTCTTAGATCATCTACTTCAAATAGTCAATATCATTCTACTATCCATTGACATTTACAGATTAAAATCTAATTTGACAATCACTCATATGGCATTCATAAATACTAATCAAAACAATATAATAATTAGCGGGATTTCTACTAGAATATATGTATTATACTGTAAAGGAAATCATCTTCTGTGAGTTTTATCTAGTGTTCCTGAGGATAGAAAAATGCGAAATATACATTCGAAAATAATTACCAGAAAATATTTGGAAAAACGTGGAAAAATGAACCACGAAATAACAACGTAACAGTACTAAACTTTTCAAGACAACTGCTACTACCATGACCAGCATTTATAAATCCAACATGAAACAATATGCGCGAAGGATATTTAGATTGGCCAATGATTCGTTTTATAGGAAGAAACCAATTAGAGTACATTATAATATTACAAACAAGCAAATGTGAATCCGAGACATTGGTATTATACCAAGATAATCCATGGATAATGATAATCTGTGTGGTATGTAATAGATTTACATCCGGATTGAATTCTGGTCTAATTACAATGATGTTTACAAATTTGCAATGTATTTTATTAAGGAAAAGAAAATGGTTTTCCTGATTCACAAAACAGATCTACTAGTACCACACTGGTTTCTTGAATTAAATAACATCTTTTGGTGATCTACAAACTAATGATTTACTAACATTGAAAAAAAAGAAAAACATATTCAAAGGAAATAATTAAGCTGAAGAAATATCTAAGACCTAAGATCTAAGATAAGTTACTACAAACTCTAGTATCAATGACTGTTAACTTCAATGTTACTAAATTCTAACATCAAATTACATACAATATTGCCATGTAAAACAACGCCTACTACACAAGTATGTGTGACATCACACTCGTTCGTGTGAAATAGTACACATATATGTGTGATGTAAAACACACGTTTGTGTGACGTTATACATACGTTCGTGTATGATGTAATACACATATGTGTGATGTAAAACCAAGGTTTAGTATATGTTATACTACATGCCGTAATCAATGGCTGGAGCCCGAAGCTGCCCTCAAATAATCTCAATGATAAAGACTTCTTAATGTTAAATGGTAACGTAAAATTAGCATTTCTTACATGGAGTCGTTTCGTTCAGCATTGTTGCGGACTCGTACAAACTCGAAACTTGTGCCGGTACAAACGTTTTTGATAGCATCAGCACATTTTCAGTCCATCTGACTTTGCCCTAAACTTGTTCATTTTGGTTATTTCAGCACTGCTAGTTCAAATTTTATACCATGTGATATTGTCGTCAGGTGCAACATTGGCATACTTTACGATTTTATCAAATCTCGTGCTGATTTAATATGGATATTGCTTGCAAAGAAAATCACTTTTGCCCTTAAGTAAGGACGACTGGCACGCTCTGTACAAGAATAATGATGTGACGTCATACCCGAATGAGTGAACAATGATGTCAACGCTAAACTGTTAAATAGTAATCAAAAGAAATTTGAACTCCCGTGTGATATATAAAGATAAGGGTTAACCGTCTGGAATGACCGATTCTGGACAAGTAAAAATCTTCGTTGCGTTTTTATTTGCTTCTTCAACACCTCGTGGGAGTAATTATTCTTATACTATTGGTATATGTTGTTTCAGATTTCCTGACGCTCAAGATATTTCTATTGATTTAAAATAAAAGTGTGTGGGTAGACTCGTTATCAACATAATCCTATTATTCTGACCATTTGATGCGTATACACAGAATTCAAAACACTGACCTGAACTTGGTTGTAACACAAACAAGTTGCCAAACACGTTTTGTAATATTGTTATGGTCTGTGGCCGAGATTCTTAGTATGCCATAAAATGGCGTCATTACACACCACATCACGCCTGTGCCTTACTGAATACAATATAGAGTTTTAGGAATTCTGTTTATAAATTATTTGTCTTAAAGAAATATTATTCATATCAATGGAACAAACATGTCCAATTTCTCTAACAATTTACTAATACATGAAAACAGATGACGACATTGGAACAGCAATGTTTATAGGGATGAATTAGAACACGCAACGCCAATAAACTGAAATGAAGTAATCACTAGCAAAGATGATCGATTGTTAATTTATCCAACCGATGTTCTAAAGCTTCATCTGAAGTTAACGGTTTCTAAAGCCCCCAATAAAAGTCTTGGTCGCGTGATATATTTTCCTATTTATTGTACGGTATTTATTATTGGAATTTCTATTTTCATAATTATATATGTATGTGTTGATAAGTACTAAAATATCTTATCGTTTTAAGCGAATTGTTGAAAATATTCAATCTCAAACAAAATGTCTTTATATTAATGGCAAAAAGAAACTTTTCAAGCTTCTTATGTAACAATTGTTGCTTAAATAACATTAATATCTGTTTACAATGATCGTATGTTGCCATGCATTACGTCTGGGTGCTTGTACAGATTCACTCGTACGTCAGTGACCAAAGTTTATGTGACCACCATAATACAAACATTGACAAAGTATTTTTTTTCTAAAACATCGACATACAAATATTTTAAAGAAATCCTGACTAGTCTTACGTAATATTGTAAGGAATGTGCTGAACATTTTATAAAAGAAGAAAGAAGAAAAGATGCAAATGGATGTGGATTTCATGCTTCATGCCATGCGATGCGAGTACATATTGTGGAAACTTATACGTAAGTGAAGCTATATTACATCGTTCTTCATCTGAAATGTAGACATGTCTAGGAGTGAATTCAAAAGATTCTTCTTCTATTGAAATTATTCTGTCGAAAATGAAACTAAAGGAACGTGTTGTTGTACGAATTAAATAAAGTATAAAAATTAACATACAGAATATTTATTTGTGACAATAATAATAGTCCTGCTGTCAAGCTGCCAGTTAATGATATCCCGCATAATCGTAAATATTTGACATTTCGTCTGATTTTGAATCTATGATTTAGGCAAGTGCTTAGTGTGGTAGTCAAATGTAAACCTGTTTTGAAATGCCGACAGTTGTCTACTTGTTTGGTTTGTATGGAGACAACATTTAAATGAAATATGAACTATCACTAGAGACAAGTCTCCAATTATATTGACTACGAGTCATCACGAGGGGATTACTGGGTATCGAATGTAACTGAAGGGTGTTTTCATTACTGTGTATCCAATGTAACTGAAGGGTGGTTTCATTACTGTGTATCCAATGTAACTGAAGGGTGGTTTCATTACTGTGTATCCAATGTAACTAAAGCGTGTTTTCATTACTGTGTATCTAATGTAATCAAAGCGTGTTTTCATTACTGTGTATCTAATGTAATCAAAGCGTGTTTTCATTACCGTGTATCCAATGTAACTGAAGCGTGTTTTCATTACAGTGTATCTAATGTAACTGAAGCGTGTTTTCATTACTGTGTATCCAATGTAACTGAAGCGTGTTTTCATTACTGTGTATCTAATGTAATCAAAGCGTGTTTTCATTACTGTGTATCTAATGTAATCAAAGCGTGTTTTCATTACCGTGTATCCAATGTAACTGAAGCTTGTTATCATTACGGTGTATCCAATGTAATTAAAGCGTGTTTTCATTACTGTGCATCTAATGTAACTAAAGCGTGTTTTCATTACTGTATATCCAATGTAATCAAAGCGTGTTTTCATTACTGTGTATCCAATGTAACTGAAGCTTGTTATCATTACGGTGTATCCAATGTAATTAAAGCGTGTTTTCATTACTGTGCATCTAATGTAACTAAAACGTGTTTTCATTACTGTGTATCCAATGTAACTGAAGCGTGTTTTCATTACTGTATATCCAATGTAATCAAAGCGTGTTTTCATTACCGTGTATCCAATGTAACTGAAGCTTGTTATCATTACTGTGGATCCAATGTAATTAAAGCGTGTTTTCATTACTGTGCATCTAATGTAACTAAAGCGTGTTTTCATTACTGTGTATCCAATGTAACTGAAGCGTGTTTTCATTACTGTGTATCTAATGTAACTGAAGCGTATTTTCATTACTGTGTATCGAATTAACGGAAGCTTGTTTTCATTACGGTGTATCCAATGTAACTGAAGCGTGTTTTCATTACTGTGTACCCAATATCACTGAGTTTTGGGTACACGTGAAGTATAAGATGTCAAATTCCAAATTCGGGAGAAAACTAAGTAGCGAAACAAATTATAACAACTTATATGATCACGCTTGTTGTCTCGGATGGAAGCGCGTACACCAGGGAGACGTGTTGTTTAATATACTATCTAGATTTCTTCCTTTTTGTATATTATATATCTTATTTAACCTTTTTTTTATAATCTACTCCACATGGTCTGCATGCTAATTTTATATACTTTACAAACAGTATTTTTACAGGGCATTTGATGAAAGTTGTGTTTCAAATGAAATGCCATACTATAACATCATTTGGTTGTACACAAACGCGTTACTTTATCGCAATTAACTCGTTTTAATTTAAGACAAATCCACTATATATGCTTTCCGAATCTATCACATGAACATTCACAATACCACAGCCGTCAAACCAACTTCTAGGTCAGTCAACTTCTACGCAGTGTGCGATCATCTACAGCGCAAGCAGCAGAAATAAAAAAATCGCAGAAATAAACAAAGGAAAAAATGTTTTTTTTTTCTGATAAATATTTAATAATCTACTTTAATATCCTAGATATCATACAACGGAACACACGCATACATCTGTACCAATCAAAATAAACATACAACTTCGTACATTTGCATCGTTCAGAATAGCGTACTCATTACCAATAAACCAATAAACATATATCTAAGAAATATCTGAATAAATCAAAATTAAGACAAAACGAACGATTTTAAATAGCTTCAACTAGGTAACACGCTAGCGCGGACTGTACTTAAAGTCTAGTTCTAATTGGCTATAGAAAACCGAAAGACACAAAATCTACAAAGAGCAAGAAGTAGCATGCACATCTGTGAAACAAAACGAAAACAGACTCACTATCGCAAGTGTCTTTTATGGATCCGGCAGGGATGTTCAATTTTATAATATAGCAAAAAGAAAATACAAAACGGCTTTTATAATAATGAACAGTTGTCTACTTATATTATAGACAGGAATCCTGCTATCTTATCCACCGGGATCTCTTTTGAAACGATTATAGTTATCCTTGTCATTATCGAAGAAAACTTGTTTATCTGCTTATTTATACTTAATCAATAAATGAGACTTGGTCAAATTGATTTTAACAAATATACAGCAAGTACACATACCGTCCGTTCAATCTACAATCTCCAGTTACGTTACAGGATTATCGGCTGTTTTAATATACCATCTCCAGTTACAGGTTTATCGTCTGTTTTAATATTCCATCTCCAGTTACAGGTTTATCGTCTGTTTTGATATACCATCTCCAGTTACAGGTTTATCGTCTGTTTTAATCTACCATCTCCAGTTACAGGTTTATCGTCTGTATTAATCTACCATCTTCAGTTACAGGTTTATCGCCTGTAGTAATCCACCATCTCCAGTTACAGGTTTATCGTCTGTTTTAATATACCATCTCCGGTTACAGGTTTATCGTCTGTTTTGATTTACCATCTTCAGTTACAGGTTTATCGCCTGTATTAATCTACCGTCACCAGTTACAGGATTATCGTCTGTTTTAATCTACCATCTCCAGTTACAGGTTTATCGTCTGTATTAATCTACCATCTCCAGTTACAAGTTGATTGCCTGTATTAATCTACCATCTCCAGTTACAGGTTTATCGCCTGTATTAATATATCATCTCCAGTTACAAGTTAATCGCCTGTATTAATCTACTATCTCCAGTTACAGGTTTATCGCCTGTATTAATATACCATCTCCAGTTACAGATTTATCGCCTGTATTAATCTACCATCTCCAGTTACAGGTTTATCGTCTGTATCAATCTACCATATCCAGTTACAGGATTATCGCCTGTATCAATCTACCATCTCCAGTTACAGATTTATCTTCTGTATTAATCTACCATCTCCAGTTACAGGTTTATCGTCTGTATTAATCTACCATCTCCAGTTACAGGTTTATCGTCTGTATTAATCTACCATCTCCAGTTACAGGTTTATCGTCTGTATTAATCTACCATCTCCAGTTACAGGTTTATCGTCTGTTTTAATCTACCATCTCCAGTTACAGGTTTATCGTCCGTATTAATCTACAATCTCCAGTTACAGGATTATCGTCTGTATTAATCTACCATCTCCAGTTACAGGTTTACCGTCTGTTTTAATCTACCATCTCCAGTTACAGGTTTATCGTCTGTATTAATCTACCATCTCCAGTTACAGGATTATCGCCTGTATTAATCTACCATATCCAGTTACAGGTTTATCTTCTGTTTTAATATACCATCTCCAGTTACAGGTTTATCGTTTGTTTCAAAATGACCTCACTGACAGTGTTATACAAAGAAACAAATATATTTGCAAATGCATGACAGACGCGATAATATTGTACCTAAATTTGATGTTGTCATTTAACCGGAGAGGAACTTATATTTTGCATCTTTTTTATCTTTTTGTTTTATTTCTAATTATTGTGTATACATAAATTAATACTCTGATAGAGGTATCGCATTATAAGGTGTTAAACATTCAATCAGAAGTAGCAGTGTCTACCATTGTACCGTTGCACGACGTTGGCAATTAGACGTATACCAAACAATTGTGTTCCACATGGATTTTTTGTCATTCGTCTGAAAAAAGGATCGCTGATATCTGCGTCTAATGAATACTTAAAGAGGATTGCTATGTTAAAGAAATAACTACAGAATACATAGAAATATGAATTGGTATGTGTACTTTGCCGTTAAAATAACTGTATTACATTATAACACTTCGCTGTTATTATATGCCATATAGAATGTTCTTTAAATTATTGTAATAAAACATGCTTTAGAATAAAGAAATCATGTGAGCGTGAAAGAAAACAAATACAATCGCCATACCTTATGGATGTTTCGCTATCATAAATAAATGGAAAACCAGAATCTGTAGCATTCTAAATCTGTAGCATTCTAACCAACATGCTCTCTATACTATTAAAGCTTAATTAAGGAACTAATCACGTGAACACATACAGTATATGACTTTGGCGATAGGCAAATTGTGGCAAGTGAATTAGCTCATTATATGATAAGATAGTATATTAATTTTAACCGTCTATAAATCCTTGACCTATTATATTATGGATATAATTAATAACCAGTGTACTCTGTTCTATTTCCTTAAACTATGAAAATTCTGGTAATCGCTGTCTCAATGATATCATATGTTATACTTTACTTTCACAAACATATATTTGTTTTACTTAAAGCATTTATTCCTCTAGCAAGAAGTACTTATATATATATTGTATGTATGACACATATAGTTAAGCGGAGAGTATAGTAAGGTCAAAGCTTCAGTAAAATGGTGACGCACCCAACACCAAAAGGGAAACAAGCAGAATAGTTTTGAGTGTTATGACATATAGTGTTCCGTCTAGGGAGGACGGATTCTTTTTAACCTGCGATTCTAATGTGTAATGCGTGGCTATAATTAATGATAATGAGAAGTCTTTTCTGTACGATATATTTTGATAGTATATTTTGTTCTGTTTATATTTGTTTGTTAACATATCTACTGCACTTAACGATCGTTATAATGTAAAAAACAAAAGTGTGTCTTTCCATGTTTTAGAATTTAAAACGCTGTCATACAATAAAAACACAAAGGGATATGTCCATTCCATAATGTCTTCAACAATATTGTAAATCTAGGTATTCACATATATTGTACATTAATTCATGTGTGTGGAGTCGTATTAAGATATATATATATGCAATAGTATAAAAGAAACAAAATATCAAAAGTGCATAGCGATAATAATTTATTATAAATATAAATGGTATATATATACTGGTTTAACAGGTTATATCGAGGTTGTGTCGGACCAAGAGATAATTGGTGAACTTGGTATATGAAATATTATAATATGAATATATTTGTATTATGTAAATGATGATACGCAGAGGAATTACTACCATTCCATATCATTGATTGTATTCAAGTGTTGACACGTCAAAGAGGTTCTTAGAGATAAAACATGCTGAATGTTCGTTACCATAAATGGAACACCTTTGTTAATTTCAAATAGCTTAAAGTGATGTTTTCTCTCCTCTTTGAAACGCCAATACACCGAAAAAGCTTGCTTTGATTGAATACAAGGTCTGGGGTTCTTTGCATTTCAAGCCATTCATTGAAGTATCATATCGTATTCGCTTATCATTAAGCTCACTAGATCAAGCCATTTACCCAAACATCTTTTTGAATTAAAATTCTTTGTTTTCGTGTAATATGCGGGATGGCAAGCGAATATTGTATTGGGAACCCCATTTCAGAAGCCTTTGTTGCTAATTAAAATGTATGGCATGGTTACCCCTTCTTGTACACATTCCTTTCTTACACAGGGTGTATCTGAAAGCATTGCGTATGCTCTTGGCTTAAAGAATTTCTGCAAAAGCAAACGGTAAGGTTCGGAATAAAATAAACTTATTACAAAGGTAGATCATTACAGGCGCTAGCCTTTTCAGTGGTACTTCACTGTTGGTAGTTTTTAATATCTGAATTTCATACATGTACATTGCATTTATTGTGTAAGACACCTATCTCCTAAATAATACGATATGTACAACAGGTGTCTTAATAACAATACATGAGTGGAGGGTTATCAACTTTATTGGAATTATGTTATTTTGTGGCAAAGAGTACATCTGGAGGGATAACCTGTATAGACATAAGACATGCCGACCTCGATGAAATGGAATATCGTTTATATCACTATTTCACTACAGCTAAATCTTCAGGCTGTGTCCAAACTGCTTCATATCATGTTGCTACTATAGCTAGGACCTACCGCACACAGCACACTCTATTCAAGCACAGCACTGTCAGCAAGAGGGTCCCTGATACATACCTTAAACACAGGTCTGCAGAGAAAGTTTTCCCGCACAGGCAACAGTCTAAACAAAAGACATGTACTCTATACCGTATTACATTATGATACAAGGGTGTATCAATAAGTCTTTCTTTCGATGTAGAACATCTTTAATTGCTATGAAAGTAGTAAACCCTCATTAACAGTAATAAACAATTCATTATTTGATGGCAGTTTACATAACTCTTGTTTATTGTAGTAATTCATAGATCATATAATGAAGGATTTTTACAACTTTCTTGGTACGATAAATTGAGATCGATATGGATAACTGATGATATTACCGTGCGTGTGAATATGAAACTTACTTTGCCATCTCGCTAAGCTGAAGTTTTCCGTCTTTGTTGCGGTCAAAAAGTTGTAGCTGTAATATAAAGTAGACCAGCTTTATACAAACAATATATGGGCTAGATGTAAAACAGCACATGCGTCATTTTGAATTCGTCTTAATTTATCCCAATGGGCCAGACTTTCTAATTATGTGGAATTGTGCTGCTATAGATAGTTGTTAACTGCCATTATACTTCTTTAATTGACTAAATGCGTGACATTATAGGATGAGTACGGTACAAACTATTCATGAAAGATATACAATTGTAATACAGTTTCGCGAATACTTTATATAGCGAACTTACCCCTTCAGACATATTCGGAAATATATGATTTCGCGAACGCTGATCTAGAAATGACTATTAGAGTCATCGACTCTGCAAAACTCCTATATCGGTAAGCTATAGCTTGGCCGCCATCCAAAAGTGTTATTTTCGTACAAATAATCGCGAAGGATTTGAATTCGCGATTGAATTTCCTCGCGAAAATAAATCCTACGCGAAATATAAGTGATTGTGATACAGTAAGTGTGAATTAAAAGTATATACGAGTATACTATTCTGTACTAGGACGATACGTACCACTGTCCCTGTGTATATATTCTGTATTAGGACGATACGTACCACTGTCCCGGTGTATACTATTCTGTACTAGGACGATACGTACCACTGTCCCGATGTATACTATTCTGTACTAGGACGATACGTACCACTGTCCCTGTGTATATATTCTGTATTAGGACGATACGTACCACTGTCCCGATGTATACTATTCTGTACTAGGACGATACGTACCACTGTCCCGGTGTATACTATTCTGTACTAGGACGATACGTACCACTGTCCCGGTGTATACTATTCTGTATTAGGACGATACGTACCACTGTCCCGGTGTATATGGTAAGCTTTAAAAGTATATACTATTCTGTACTAGGACGATACGTACCACTGTCCCGATGTATACTATTCTGCATTAGGACGATACGTACCACTGTCCCGGTGTATATTGTGAGCTGTTCCTCAGTGATCGTGTCCTCACGCTTCTTCTGTTTCAGCAAGTGTCGCAGAAAATTCTGTCAATTAGTAAAGATCAGTAAAACTTAAACAATTATATAAAGATGCAAGTGCTGCATCATGCACGGTGCACAAATTTTCGTACATAGGCTGAATATAGGCATAGTACAGGTCAAGGGAGACAATGCCTGGGAAACACCGATTTATGCTCCAGATCATCTCTATAGGTATCAATACATGTTATAAAGGATACAATTTTTATACAAAAATAACAGTTTTCAGGAAGACCGTGTTTCTATTACATGTCGTGCCATAGAACAACATAATCACAGTATTTTTGATATAACATTACTTCATATGAAGTCATTCATGTTTACAATATCCTGCTATAATTGATCATGTCAAACAATTGTATGCAATATTGCATCATATAAAATGACAGTTGCGAGTTACGGAATCAGAGTAAAATAACGCATTCGTAATATTTTTGCTATGACTGCCAAAATGGATGATGGTAGTTGCGACAATAGTGACAGATATAATTGTTTCTGTGTCCTTTTTTATGTTAAGCGACGGGATTTTCCGTCTCTCATAAAATCGGATTGATGGCTACCATTAACTTTTTATTTATTCTGGATTTATTGTCCGTCATTCCTCCTCTCACCTTCAGTTCGTCAGCTTCTATAAACCCGCTGTGGTCTGTATCGAACTCTCGCCATACCTATAAAAAGAAAATGGAGACTAATTTAATACTTAATAGGTTATTTATGTAGCAATACACACACATCCAACCATGAATAAAGTATGCAACGTGTGATGAAAACCAACAAATTAACTCATAAAATAGAAAACAATACAATGTCGTTCTATTTCTGTTTAATCACAATTAGGTAAGTAGCTCTTTTGACAGCAGCATATTTGATAGATAATCATATTGCATTCTGAAATAATGCGGTCAGTGTTAATTTTAAAGACGGCTTGGATACCCGGAAGAAGTAACATCGTAATAACCGAATACGCTTCCAAGGCATCAGTAAGCTTCAATACCTGTTATTTACCACTCTATGACATAGTCACAACATAACCTTACCCACAGCTGTTGAGCATTACAATTTCATAAACGGTGCATTAATAATGTGAAGAACACCGCAGTTGCGGTAACATTTTATTAAATACACATTTTCCTTTTGAAAAATTAAACGGACAGTTTATATTTTGTATTTTCATCATATGAATTTACAGTTAATATTGGTATTACATTGATTATTTTTTACTTGGTTTTCTATTATCTTACGCACTATTTTTTTACGCGGAACAACATGGGAGAGCTCACAGCCGAGTATGGCGGGGGAACTTTAATTCCATTTTTTTTTAATTAGTAAGTGGTAAATATAAGCAATGGACTACTTTCCGTTAGCAGTTATGGGATGATAATGCCAACTAGACAAAGGACTTTAACATGCAGCGCTAGCGAGCTTCATAAAATTTGTCTTTGTGCAGTTGGCACTATTAGCCCATAACTGCAAACAGAAAGCAGTTCAATGCTTAAATGTGCACATATCCTGTAGTGTAAAACATGCTTATCGTCATCCAAAAGAGACACAAATTCTTAAGCTTCTTAATTCTTGTAGTAAAGGGAAACTACTGTCTGCATACCGATCTTTTCGAGACGTAAAAAAAAAAATAAAAAATGGAAATGTCAATGAACAGGATCGTATATCGACTGAATCATCTAATTATTAATATATAGATTATAAATGGGAAAGAGAGTTGAAAAACTTAAACGTAATAAAGCAGCTGATGGCATTATGAGTACATAAAGCGCTCGGGTATAAAATTAATTGGCAATATGATTTGAATTTTTAATGTTATACTGATCTACCGAAGACCTGGTAAACAACTGTAGTTGCAGGGGATATGATGAACATTGAAAAGCCGAAAGTTACGAGTAGTGGATTGTGTACTTGTGCCATCTCGGTCGAGAAAAATCATTCACGCAGTCTTAAAAAAAAAAAAAAAAAAAAAGATGTTTCAATTACTAGTGGAAATGTCTAAATTATTTCATAAAAGAATTAAAATGGAGATTGTCACATTCTTTTCACACACTTGCACCTTCTTACACCCCATCCTTACCCTTCCCTTATCCACACTCCCACACTAAATAATTATTTTATTGTTAATGTCATCTTGTATATTTTGTATGTGTTATATAATATTGTATGGAAAGGGCTTGATATAAGTTGGAAAACTTGTGCCCAATCCTATTGTATATATTTGATACAATAAAATATGTTTAAACTAACTAACTGTAGTTTACAAGAATACTGGTTAAAAAGTGGCCAAAACTACCGTTTAAATACATCGGTAAGTTGTTTTGGAAAACAAAGTTTGAATATGAATTATAATATTACACGTGACAACTAAGTTGTGGTTGTTTGGGAAAGGTAATTCAACAATACATGTTATTTTTGCTATTGCACGCAATATTGACGCCTTAAAATTTGATGTAAAAGAAGAAATTGAATAAATATTGTGTCTTTATGGACTTTTCTCAGGAAATGATTTTAGGAACTGGCTGATGAAGTCGTGTAAATTGCATACTTATCTGTACAATGACATTAGTAGCTGCATATAAACTATATGGGCCTACCGAATGAATGTAAAATTTCGGTAACCACACTAGTTTGATGTTAGACAGTGTTTGAAATATCACTTCAAATGGAATTGATTTTAACATTAACAAGGAAATTAAATGTTTTCGACATATCCCTACGATGACTCTATCTTTGTATATGAACAAGTACATTTTCTAGTTATTGAGAACTCGATCATATCAATGATTCGTAAGATTTAAATGCTTTTATAACGCTCTCGAATAAGAGACACATTTATCAAATATATGTCTTTTTACCGATATAATAATGAAAAATTACCATTCATTCCAAGAATTGATTATATAATAGATTGACCTCTATGATGGAGACTCTTGTTGTTGAGAAGAAATTCTTGAGAATATTATAGCATATAAATGTACTTATTTCCGGGCTGGTGAGCTAAAATAACATTACGGAAATCCGTTCCCGGTCATTTCCGTCCAGATTGTGAGTTTTCCGGACTGTCGGCGTCCGGATTACCGCGGGCCCTCTGTATATTAATTAATGCCGTAATGGCGGTTGGTGGAGAGCCCACTAAGGCTAGGTTAAGAGTGATATGATGCTTGCAGTTGCCTACATTGTTATGAGTACAACTACTCAATATCCCAATGCAAGCCCCAAGGGGACCGTTCTGGTCTGTCACTTTGTCGGTATAGCGATGGGGAATGTATCATGACTTGATTAGTCAGGTTCAAATGCCATGCTTTTGGTGGCCATTTTCATTCGCTGTGTCGTTGGTGTTTTTGGAAACCTTACCAAGACTAACAAATGTTTTTATTGTAGTTGCTACCATTTGTACCAGTACAACGATTTTGCATTTATATATTATTCATTATTATTATGGTAGAAGATACATAAATAACACTTTGCCTAATGTTTATCCTAGTGTAACACACGGTATTTCGTGCCCGATATTATGTATCAAGTACTTAATCCATATAAAAGGCAATATTGTGAAAAATGCTATCACAATATAATGTATATGTATTAACATGTATACAACTCCAATACATTTTCTGTATACTTTGGAGACCGATCTCCAGGTGTTATTTTTTACCATATGAATAATATATCGACAATTCAAAAGGACTGCCTGAATTAACCAAGGCACTCAGGGGCATGCTGGTTATGTTCATTTCACAATATCGGCGATAGTTCGCCTGGCAGTTTGATGATGGATAATTATTTAAAATCTATTCCGTAAATAACTCTCGTTACGTTGGTTGGCGTGGTCTACAGTTGAAGGCCACTGATACCTTGTGGTAATAAGCTGGCCTATATACATATTGACTGGGAAACCCCCTCGAGAAATTTAACTAATAAGCTTATTGACATTGCACGTGGAGACAGGGTATGGAAACATTATCGATAAGCTCTGCTATGGACACACGTCTCACTTTGGACTAGGCGAAATGGGCATTTCAGGTTTTTAATTGAACTATCAATATCAGAATGAGGGAAACGAAAGTACCAGTACCAGTACCACATACTATACAACACAGCGTGGAATCATGTACAGATAAAGATCGATTCTCACTTGTAGATTTTCACTGATGTTTATTTGAAAATCTCCAATGTTCCCAACAAAAGTAATATGTTAAAATATTCATCTGTACTTCCATACATATTATTGTCAAAACAAAGAATAATTTCAAAATGTAAACGAAATTGTATCTCAAGCACAAAATCGATAAAGCAGAGCAAAATATGATTGACATATCCTTAGTATTGTTTTCCTCCTGTCTCCAGTTTGATTTTCAGTACTGGGTGGTAACAGGTGTCACAATCCAAAGACAGGTCTATGCATGTTTACAATCGTGTTCGGAAGCTACCATTAGGGCGGGCGGGAAGGAGGGAGAAGACATTACTAAAAGGTTAAATTCTCTACTTGTTGCACACAAAAAGACTCTCTGCCAAGCATTTAACTGATGCTCCTTCAACCGCTCCTGTCCTGTCGATCTCCATTCGACTGTTCAGCTGTAGCAGTCACGCGATTCCACAGTGGATGTTGACACATCCTAGTGTTCTTTCCCTTCTGTCTGCAGTTTTTGGGTGGTAAAGGCCAAGGTAACTATTGAAACATCAGGTACATCAACGAGCATCAAACATTTCAAATCGCCCAAGGAAATAAACAAAATCCAATGAAATCATGATATTGACTATTAAACACTGATAAGGTATTCATCAACTTGTATTTCCGTGTTAAATGTTGACTGATTTTACAAGAAAAAATACAGCAAAGTGTTATCAGACATATGAAGGTTGACGCAATGCATTATGAAGTGTTATTTCCCTGTGAGACATGACATGCACCTTTCCGAACACCTGATAAAGTATTGTTCGGCTTTTATTTGTCTTGGTCTACGTTTGTTTAATCTATATTTTGCTTGACTTTCTTTTAGTGATTTTGATCAATAAGTTCTGTTGACACGTTGATATTCCCTTGTTGATTTTTGCTACTGACTTGGTGAACATTTAGCTGTTGGCAATTACGAATACTTTAATAAGAAGATATAATTTTGTTTTGCTTAGCGACAACTTGGTCAACAATCTTAAACATTTCAAACTGTCATATCATTGAGGCTCTACATCTAGCAGGATCGCTTTATGTACATACCGTCACGAAATAATCAAAAAAGAAAAGATGATCGCTTTATGTACACACAGACACGAAATAACCAACAAAGAAAACAGGATCGCTTTAAGTATACACCGACACGAAATAACCAACAAAGAAAACAGGATCGCTTTATGTACACACCAACACGAAATAATCAACAAAGAAAACGGGATCGCTTTATGTACACACCGACACGAAATAATCAACAAAGAAAACGGGATCGCTTTATGTACACACCGACACGAAATAATTAACAAAGAAAACAGGATAGTTTTTTTGTACACACCGACACAAAATAATCAACACAGAAAACAGGATCGCTTTATGTACACACCGACACGAAATAATCAACAAAGAAAACAGGATTGCTTTATGTACACACCGACACGAAATAATCAACAAAGAAAACATGATCGCTTTATGTACACACCGACACAAAATAATCAACACAGAAAACAGGATCACTTTATGTACACACCGACACAAAATAATCAACACAGAAAACAGGATCACTTTAAGTATACACCGACACGAAATAACCAACAAAGAAAACAGGATCGCTTTAAGTATACACCGACACGAAATAACCAACAAAGAAAACAGGATCACTTTATGTACACACCGACACGAAATAATCAACAAAGAAAACAGGATCACTTTATGTACACACCGACACGAAATAATCAACACAGAAAACATGATCGTTTTATGTACACACAGACACGAAATAATGATAAAAAAAAAACCCAAAAAAACAGGATCGCTTTATGTACACTCCGACATGAAACATATTATGTATACACCGAAACGAAATAACTCGGTAATCAAAACAGAAAACAGGATCACTTTATCAACACACAGACACGAAATAAGCAACAACAAAAAATCAGTGTGATAATCAGTATTTGGATAGCAGACATTTAGCCGTAACCGAATATCAGAATTATCATGTTTTGTTAACAATATACTCTGGTTGTATTATTGAACACCTTGTTTACTGTTAATAGTTTCCTTCACCTGTAATGGATTTTCAGATAGATAATTGCTTCTACTTTAAAAACTGGGATTGCTTCACAAATTACATCATTACAATTAAACTGCCGTTCCGTTAATATTACAGTACACTACGAGAATGTTGATGATAGCAGCGACTAAGCTGTACCGGCCCGACATGAAATGAAATCAGTCTACGAGATGATAGAAAATATCTGGATGATAGAAGAGACGCCCGGTTTAGATTAATTCCATCAACATGGTCGTTCTTATGAAACATTTGTCTTGTCAAGCGATATTGGTTCATTAAAAAATTCGCAGTATAAATATTGAAATTGACAGATCCCAAAACAGATTGTAGGATAGCAGAAAAATGTTCTATTGCACACGAGTTTGGCTTCGTACAGTGATAATGATTAAATACCTTAAGTTCAATTGATTAAAAAGTCTAGTCGTATAGTGTTTGATTAAGGATTACGCTGAGTTTACGCTGTTGACGCATCTTGAATGTGGTTGTGTGGTTCCATCTGGGCTACAAAACAGTCTGGGTTGAACTTGTCAAGGTGTACCTTCCAAAGTTTGTTGGGTCTAGTTAACGTTCGGTACAGATTTAGTAACTAGTGCATGATCGATGGTGGTGATAAAAACAGTAATATCATCGATATCATGCATTTCAAACACAATACCATCGGTCGGTTTCTTCTGTGTAACAACGAAAAAATATATAAATAAAAAACTACCCCATGCAACTACTTTTTATGGTAATGGCAACATCACATGACATATTACGTGATATAGGATAATGGTCTTGTTTAATAGGATTAAGCCACACAAGACGGTGCTGACATTGTTTCTGTTCATATACATATATCAACATTCTGAGTGTTGATTGTTAATATGAACATTCAAAGTGAGAACAACAAACATTTGACCACGAAAACACTATGAATACAGTATGAAAACATCGTTTTATGTGCTGATTTTCCACATAATACATCAGTTGAATATTAATATGCCAGAAAAAAATAGCCCCGTTTTCGAAATTTGTGTTTTCTTTGACATGTATTTACACATAATAAATCTAATTTAACACGAATGATTGTATTTGATGTAATTTGATGTCTTTTTGTTTTGGATAAAATGGGGGAAATGACTGGAAACTGCAGAAGGACACAGTGAACGATGGCATGGTGCATTGGCGGGATCACCGACTGTTCCATTGATTTTGCATCTTTTCGTATATAGACATCTAGATATAAAAAAAAAAAAAAAAAAAAAAAAAATTGTCTCTGTTCTTTATGTTTTTATTCCAAATCACCCTAATGTAAATACATGAATTGCATCGATAACGAAGGACGGGATATGTAGATAGCTACTACTACTCATAGCCGCAATAAAAATGAAAAATCCTTTTAATCCCTGTATATTAATGTACTAATAAAACTCTGACACATTTTGTATTCATGCAACAGCCTTATAATGTTTAACAATATATAATGCGGTTAGTGATTGACACCCTAACCTTAAAGAAAAAAACCCAATACAAACCAACCTTAAAGGGAAAAAACAAACAATACAAACCATATGAAAAAGAAGAAACATTATTATAGATGAATGATGTAGTAAAAAGAAACGAGACACATCCCCTGGAATTTGGGGAATGGCTGTAGTATAGAAAGGTGAGGGAACCGGTATATATAAGTTGCACGGGTAATATCAACGCCTTACCTTCATGAACTCGACACTGGAGTCGAGTGGATGATCTCGACGGAATAACAACAGGAAATTTTCCTCAGTTGGCAGGATTTGTGCAAGCTGGGAAACAATGAAAAAACAATATATTACATTTTTTAGTTAAAACATTAATACATGAAAAAAAGACATTTTTAAAGATAAATAGACCGGTATTAAATGCTCACCTCGGCAATGTCAATTTTACCATCTCGATTTTCGTCGAAGGCATTGAGAATTAATTCTTTTGCTTCTTTAAGAGCAGTTTCTGAAACAACCTGAAAAGAAAAAGATAAATTACTTGGGTGGAAATCTTTTATGATATAATAAAAACTAGGGTTATATTAGGATAAAGTGGAAGGTGCAGAATTAAAGAACAAGATGTCCATAGGACGTAATATAAGTTATATTGCAAATACCTTTCCAAGTTTGGGATATGGCACTCAGTATCGTGCATTGCAGTCAACACTAACATTTAGCTGTTTGGTTCAAAATAAGATTAAAAGCATATTAAGGTAAAAGAAACATTGATATTTTATGACCAATTTTGAGAAAAACATCATTAATAACCAATTTTGACTTCATTTTCTTGACCTCAACCCTCTGTCTCTGGGAGGAATATACTTCTAAGTTAATAGTCAGTTGATGTTGCCAAAGGATACTGCAGATCAACTTTTTTAATCAAATACAGAAATATAGATGCATACAGAAGGAACTTTTCAAAGACATTCTTCTTTTCCACTATGAGGGCCGCTCACCTCTAACTCCTGGGGACCTTCTTTTATATAACACTTGATCTCCTTCACTCAATAATCCCCAAGGCCAATTTTCAGATACGCCATTTATACCAATTGGTTTTCTTTACCCCAAAGGATGCTTCAGACCAAATTTGATTAAAATCCACTCGTTCACAACAAGTAGTGATTAATAGTAAAAAGTTGACAGTCCACAGACACTGCAGTATACCAAAACAAATCGGGAAGATCAGCATACTTTTTATGTCAATCGCTTCTTATGATCATATAAAATTGTATTCAGCAGAGTTCCCCATAACCTGGATAAATCCATACACGAAAGTATACTCTGCAGTTTACACTTTCAGATGACCTTCTGTCTCGGTTGTAAAGTTACTAGGTTCCATAACATAAACAATACTTATTGCCTTTGTTTGGCATATTTCTGACAAAGGAAATGGTTCTATATTTTAATCACGTAATGTTTACACAGCTATTTTATAAGATGACTGGAGTGTGAGAGTGTAGTCTTTACAACAGTGAAAAGGTATAGGAACTTGTCTATCAGCTTCTAATAAAACTGTAATTTTCAGTATTCTCATGTATAAAAGAGCCAGAGTGATGGGTGTATCTCGGAATCAATGTTCAACCGATAATGTCTCTTTAGCCATGTAACGTCAAATTTGTAACTTAAGAATGCAGCGTTCCCCTTGGGAAAACAATGTTTAGATCTTTTCCAGTAAAACCGTGGATTTCCAGCTCAGGTTGGTTTTGAAAGAAATTAATTAAACACCGAGAAACACAATGTGTGAGAGACCCTCGTTAAACATTGATTGTCCTCTGAAGACAATTCCAGTTCTCACTTCATACTGCCGTGTGAACCAACACTACATTTCAATACGTCCCAACACACGCTCCTCCCTAGTCTTTTATTAAGTAAAAAGTAATAGTTTGTTAAAGTACAAGCGAAAATAGATATCGGCATCAGGATAAACAAGCAATAATAACTTACAATTAAGATATTCATAAACTCTTATTTACTCCAGGCGGGATTGGACAGATAGGCAATATCTTGCACGATAGATATTTCGAAAGAGGATTTAATATAAATGCCAACATAATATACAATTCACTTAGCATCTGCGATAAATGATATAACTCGAGTATTTGACATATCAAATTTTTATCTTGCTTAACACATTTAATGTTATATTGACACTGGTAGAAAGAAAAATTCTTCTAACACATTTTTGAGAAAATAAGCGAAAAATCTTTGGAGTTGGACGGTCCATTTTTCGCTACCGAGACAACTATGTGACGTCATACATCAATTATGTTACATCACAGTTATAATTATACGTCTGATTATTTGCTAGTTTCGCTGAACATTATCAACAATATTGCAGCTAATTGGTCCATCTTAGACAGAGGACTTATATGGGCATCAACTTGTTTCCCTATACCTATTGATTTTGACAATGAAATCTTAACAAAATGAAAATAATTACACGTCAGTATTTCGATATCTATGACATGATATAAAGACCAGCTATGTGATTAAAAACGTGTTTTTTTTCTGGCTTCGCAATTACAACGCATGTGAAACTGAAATATCTGATGAGTGTTACATGTCTATTCAAGTTCATCTCCCCTCAGCACACATTATCCTATGTACAGAAAAAGATGATAACACTTTTGTCTTGTCTTAAAGTGCTAGCGTTAGCCAATTACTCACGAGAAACATTTTACTGTAACGTCAGAAAAAAATGAACTGTCAGAAGATTGTTGCACTTTAATATATTGTTGTTCAATAATATGAAAGTGTAGGACTAGGTAGACTTAACCTATTACAGATGACTACATTATTATCATCGTGTTTGGATCATTAAGGTTAGTTTTCGGTGGTATTACTTAGAATTACGAGACGAGGACAACCGCAATAAGAAATGCTCACATCCTCATCATTTCCTGAATTACTGCCAAATTGTATATTGAGACGTTTTTAGCTACTTCCGCTTCCGCTTCAAATTGGCCTTTCCTGTTTTGTGTGTAATCTGCGAACGCGGTAATTTCGGAAGAAATCGATACACATCAATGCTCCCCGTGTCATTATTGCGGGTATAATTAGAACTCGGTATAATTAGGATCGGGTAATTGGACGCTGTTGATGTATACTAGGTTAATTTGACTTAACTTTATCTCCGATATTGATCTCCAGAGTCATGAACTTTCCCCATTCACGTACCTTAACGTCATGTAGTAATACTTATTCTGATAAATTGGAAGACAATAGTAAACCTAGGCGTCTGAAAAAAGTGTAACTCAGGCGTCTGACAAATTTTTATCATCCATGCGTTTGGCAATAAATAGTGGAGGAATGCCGAAGTACCCGGAGAAAAGCCACCGGCCAACGGTCACTACCTGGAATCTGCCTCACCTAGGTTTCGAACTCGCAACCCAGAGGAGGAGGGTTAGTAATAAAGTGTCGGGACACCTTAACCATTCGGCCACTGCGGCCTCATCTATACAAATTTTATAAAATTTGTCAAATCTAGACGTCTGACAAACATTGTATAATATAGACATCTGACAAATATTGTATAATATAGACATCTGACAAACATAGTATGATATAGACATCTGACAAACATTGTATGATATAGACATCTGACAAACATTGTTTAATAAAGACCTCTGACAAACATTGTATAATATAGACATCTGACAAACATTGTATAATATAGACATCTGACAAACATTGTATAATAGACATCTGACAAATATTGTATAATAGAGACATCTGACAAACATTGTATAATATAGACATCTGACAAACATTGTATAATATAGACATCTGACAAACATTGTATAATATAGACATCTGACAAACATTGTATTATATAGACATCTGACAAACATTGTATAATATAGACATCTGACAAACATTGTATAATATAGACATCTGACAAACATTGTAAAATATAGTCCTCTGACAAACATTGTTAAATTTAAGCGTCTGACAAACATTGTATAATCAAGTAATTTTATATATGTTGTATAATCCAGGGGTCTTACAGATGTTGTACAATATAGGTGTCTGATATGGGTTGAAGGGAAAAAAATTTAAGTTGCAACGCCTGCCTATAGTCTAGTATCAGTTTATTACATTGGAACATTCTAGAACAAATTTAATTCGCAAAACAAGCCAACATGATATCTGCTGATATCAAATTATGTTCCGTCTCGCCAAATTGTATGGATACGAGTTCCTTTGTTTATCAACCAAATATATCATAATACTGGAAAATATCACGTACATGATATGATCTGAGATCAACGTCTATTTTTCTTTTACCAGTTTATGATCTACGTCGACAGAGTGAATTTATTCTTTAGCAAGATTAACTAGTAAAGGTGCAGCAGCTCAGTTTTACACCGTACTAATAGATAACAAACGTTCCTCGGTCATATCTTTTCAATTGCACGCCATTCAATCCTGCTGTCTTCAACGAAAATCAATACAAGAAAAGAAAGAAAAAAACACCCTTCACTGTGAGTGTAAGTAGCGCTTGAGATTACAAAGGATAAATACTTAAATACAAACAATGATTAATCCATAAAAAGAGGTAAATGAAATTCGAAAAGACATAATTGAATTATCTCAAGTTTATGAGTAATTGTTTACGACAAGTTGTCTCATTCACCAAGTTATAGCGACATTTCACGAACACAAACGACCTGTTTACGGCAGTGCAGCTCGCTCCTGATGGTATACTACTTCATGGTTTTTTCGCACTGTAACAAACGATAACGGGTCTTTGTTTGGGTCATATAGTGAAAATATGTGGCGTGTGTCTAAAATATAGATTTATTTGGTCAAAAGTATTACAGACGACCGACGGCAGGTCATGTTACTCTCCCATCATCCTTTATTATATTAACGAACGGCCCAGTTGCTCAAATAAAATGATCAGTTTGATGAAAAAAACCTAAAAAGAACAAACAAACAAAAAAATAAAACATAACTAAACAAAAATTATTTTCTTAAACACTATGAATTTTATGCTTAACATAATGTGTAGTAATTTATGTATATGTGACAGCATAATGATCTCAGAACCCATCATTTCATTTCCAAGGGAATGAGTGATTATTTTTGCTGACCTTGTTAATCCTCCCATGTATCTTACAATGATGTGACGTGTTTGTCTTGTTTTTGCCTACACGCGCTGTTTGCCACACCCCAGGTTGAAAAGGTATGAAAAGTGCGATTAGTATTGTTTAACGTCTTATCCACAGCTTTGATCAGGACGGCCTCCTGTATATATACCGGATTTATACGCGTAGCGAGTATTCGTATTTCTGGAGACTGTGGTATTTTTTGTGCTTGTCTCCTGATAGCGGGGAACTGATTCCGACTTTATAGTGTTACCTCACTGAAACTTACTTCCGAAGACACCAAGCAACACGCTCCATCCGGTTAGAATGAAGAGAAAAGATATGGTCCCAAATTTAGTCGCCTACCATACAGCAGCTTCGTTCTTATAGGAGTCGTCAGTGATACTAGGGGCATCGTACAACACTTTTGGCCTAATATGACTCATTAGTGATGTTCGGGACACTTACAGCATTGTCCTCCTTATAGGACTCGTCAGTGATGACATATACCACAAGCATACCCATCAAAAAGGAAGGTAAGAAAAATCAATGTTGGCATACAAACAAATGTTAAAATGTGGTATTGAGGTGTATAAATCACAATTTTTAAATATTTTTGGAAATGTGACTTTGAAATAATAAAACAAATTACAGCATATGATTGTACAAAAGACACAATGAGAGATATATACAGTAAAACCAATTAGACTGCATCAAACAGCTGT
This sequence comes from Pecten maximus, assembly GCF_902652985.1. NCBI lineage: Eukaryota > Metazoa > Mollusca > Bivalvia > Pectinida > Pectinidae > Pecten > Pecten maximus. The sequence goes on along the minus strand of NC_047025.1, from coordinate 16,798,880 downwards.
TCTAGGATTCATCAGTTATAAACAACAAGAACAAGGGGACTGTTTCACCTTCTCCTCCCACTCAAGTTACACTAAAGAAAACCATCGCAAACCAAGCAAATCAATCCAAGCATAGGACGTCTTCAAGTTACTATTCGTAATTCTTGTTTTTTTGTTGTGTGCCGATGCTGTGGTACATTACGTTTTTGTAATTTGGCGTTGTCTTATAAATTTTGTCCCTTATATATGAACTCGAGTATTGACGTTGAACTAACTTCTGCTTGAGATTAAAAGATGTGGTATGTTTTCAACCCTTGTTTATGTCAGGTTGGATTTTCATAACATTATGCTAAATTGCACCAATCTGAAATGATACTTTGCCTCCCTTGTGTTCTTGGTGAATAATGAAAAGATCAGGATGATGTTGAACCGGAGAAAAAGACCAAGATGATGTTGAATCGGGGAAAAATAAAATAAAATAATATAAAAAGCCAACAAATAAATAAAACCGCTGGGTGACATGAAATTTATGTATTGACCTCTGAACCAATGGGGATATTTTGAACTAATTTTGTTTGAGAGATGGGGATGTGGAAAACGCTTGAAAAAAGAATGATTATTTGAATTGTTTTGGAGGCGATGGATTGTTGATTGAAAGCTAATTTGCCCCGTAAAGAAAATTGAGAGAAATGTTTCTGACAGTGTTTGCGTGTCAAAAGAGAAAACGGACCTGTTTTGCATATCTGAAGGAATTGATCGATTCTGTAATTTTTTTATTTCCTTTTATTCGCTTGAGGTTTAAGCTGACTTAACTGTAATGCAGCTTGACAGGGTTCCTTCGAAAAATAAGAGCAAACACGCTTGTCCGATAAACCATCACTTCATACTTTGCTTGTTTTTTTTATTATGTTGTAATTCTCTATTATGATATATATTTGTCTTCGCCTATCAAACTTTTATACAACATTACTACCTGTGAAGTTGGATATAAGAAATAGGTTCTTAGTAATATTAGCATTAATTTCACTGCACTTTCTGTCGTATGTATATTTATTCAATGTATTATTCAGTGTTGTACTGTACTTGTGACGTTTTAGTTTTTTTCATGGTAGTATGGACGTATACGAAACTAGTTACGTGTGGTGTTCATACTGTAGTATGGACGTATCTTACTGTAGTATGGACGTATAAGTAACTAGTTACGTGGTGTTCTTACTGTAGTATGGACGTATACGAAACTAGTTACGTGTGGTGTTCTTACTGTAGTATGGACGTATCTTACTGTAGTATGGACGTATAAGTAACTAGTTACGTGGTGTTCTTACTGTAGTATGGACGTATAAGTAACTAGTTATGTGTGGTGTTCTTACTGTAGTATGGACGTTTAAGTAACTAGTTACGTGTGGTGTTCTTACTGTAGTATGGACGTATAAGTAACTAGTTACGTGTGGTGTTCTTACTGTAGTATGGACGTATAAGTAACTAGTTACGTGTGGTGTTCTTACTGTAGTATGGACGTATAAGTAACTAGTTACGTGTGGTGTTCTTACTGTAGTATGGACGTTTAAGTAACTAGTTACGTGTGGTGTTCTCACTGTAGTATGGATGTATAAGTAACTAGTTACGTGTGGTGTTCTTACTGTAGTATGGACGTATAGGTAACTAGTTACGTGTGGTGTTCTTACTGTAGTATGGACGTATAGGTAACTAGTTACGTGTGGTGTTCTTACTGTAGTATGGACGTATAAGTAACTAGTTACGTGTGGTGTTCTTACTGTAGTATGGACGTATAGGTAACTAGTTACGTGTGGTGTTCTTACTGTAGTATGGACGTATAGGTAACTATTTACGTGTGGTGTTCTTACTGTAGTATGGACGTATAAGTAACTAGTTACGTGTGGTGTTCTTACTGTAGTATGGACGTATAAGTAACTAGTTACGTGTGGTGTTCTTATTGTAATATAGATGTATAAGTAACTAGTTACGTGTGGTGTTTTCACTGTAGTATGGACGTATAAGTAACTAGTTACGTGTGGTGTTCTTACTGTAGTATGGACGTATAAGTAACTAGTTACGTGTGGTGTTCTCACTGTAGGATGGACGTATAAGTTACTAGTTACGTGTGGTGTTCTTACTGTAGTATGGACGTATACGTAACTAGTTACGTGTGGTGTTCTCACTGTAGTATGGACGTATAAGTAACTAGTTAAGCATGATGTTCTTACTGTAGTATGGACGTATAGGTAACTAGTTACGTGTGGTGTTCTTACTGTAGTATGGACGTATAAGTAACTAGTTACGTGTGGTGTTTTTACTGTAGTATGGACGTATAAGTAACTAGTTACGTGTGGTGTTCTTACTGTAGTATGGACGTATAGGTAACTAGTTACGTGTGGTGTTCTTACTGTAGTATGGACGTATAAGTAACTAGTTACGTGTGGTGTTTTTACTGTAGTATGGACGTATGAGTAACTAGTTACGTGTGGTGTTCTTACTGTAGTATGGACGTATAAGTAACTAGTTACGTGTGGTGTTCTTACTGTAGTATGGACGTATAAGTAACTAGTTACGTGTGGTGTTCTTACTGTAGTATGGACGTATAAGTAACTAGTTACGTGTGGTGTTCTTACTGTAGTATGGACGTATAAGTAACTAGTTACGTGTGGTGTTCTTACTGTAGTATGGACGTATAAGTAACTAGTTACGTGTGGTGTTCTTACTGTAGTATGGACGTATAAGTAACTAGTTACGTGTGGTGTTCTTACTGTAGTATGGACGTATAAGTAACTAGTTACGTGTGGTGTTCTTACTGTAGTATGGACGTATAAGTAACTAGTTACGTGTGGTGTTCTTACTGTAGTATGGACGTATAAGTAACTAGTTACGTGTGGTGTTCTTACTGTAGTATGGACGTATAAGTAACTAGTTACGTGTGGTGTTCTTACTGTAGTATGGACGTATAAGTAACTAGTTACGTGTGGTGTTCTTACTGTAGTATGGACGTATAAGTAACTAGTTACGTGTGGTGTTCTTACTGTAGTATGGACGTATAAGTAACTAGTTACGTGTGGTGTTCTTACTGTAGTATGGACGTATAAGTAACTAGTTACGTGTGGTGTTCTTACTGTAGTATGGACGTATAAGTAACTAGTTACGTGTGGTGTTCTTACTGTAGTATGGACGTATAGGTAACTAGTTACGTGTGGTGTTCTTACTGTAGTATGGACGTATAAGTAACTAGTTACGTGTGGTGTTCTTACTGTAGTATGGACGTATAAGTAACTAGTTACGTGTGGTGTTCTTACTGTAGTATGGACGTATAAGTAACTAGTTACGTGTGGTGTTCTTACTGTAGTATGGACGTATAAGTAACTAGTTACGTGTGGTGTTCTTACTGTAGTATGGACGTATAAGTAACTAGTTACGTGTGGTGTTCTTACTGTAGTATGGACGTATAAGTAACTAGTTACGTGTGGTGTTCTTACTGTAGTATGGACGTATAAGTAACTAGTTACGTGTGGTGTTCTTACTGTAGTATGGACGTATAAGTAACTAGTTACGTGTGGTGTTCTTACTGTAGTATGGACGTATAAGTAACTAGTTACGTGTGGTGTTCTTACTGTAGTATGGACGTATAAGTAACTAGTTACGTGTGGTGTTCTTACTGTAGTATGGACGTATAAGTAACTAGTTACGTGTGGTGTTCTTACTGTAGTATGGACGTATAAGTAACTAGTTACGTGTGGTGTTCTTACTGTAGTATGGACGTATAAGTAACTAGTTACGTGTGGTGTTCTTACTGTAGTATGGACGTATAGGTAACTAGTTACGTGTGGTGTTCTTACTGTAGTATGGACGTATAAGTAACTAGTTACGTGTGGTGTTCTTACTGTAGTATGGACGTATAGTAACTAGTTACGTGTGGTGTTCTTACTGTAGTATGGACGTATAGGTAACTAGTTACGTGTGGTGTTCTTACTGTAGTATGGACGTATAAGTAACTAGTTACGTGTGGTGTTCTTACTGTAGTATGGACGTATAGTAACTAGTTACGTGTGGTGTTCTTACTGTAGTATGGACGTATAAGTAACTAGTTACGTGTGGTGTTCTTACTGTAGTATGGACGTATAAGTAACTAGTTACGTGTGGTGTTCTTACTGTAGTATGGACGTATAAGTAACTAGTTACGTGTGGTGTTCTTACTGTAGTATGGACGTATAAGTAACTAGTTACGTGTGGTGTTCTTACTGTAGTATGGACGTATAAGTAACTAGTTACGTGTGGTGTTCTTACTGTAGTATGGACGTATAAGTAACTAGTTACGTGTGGTGTTCTTACTGTAGTATGGACGTATACGTAACTAGTTACGTGTGGTGTTCTTACTGTAGTATGGACGTATAAGTAACTAGTTACGTAGTGGTGTTCTTACTGTAGTATGGACGTATAAGTAACTAGTTACGTGTGGTGTTCTTACTGTAGTATGGACGTATAAGTAACTAGTTACGTGTGGTGTTCTTACTGTAGTATGGACGTATACGTAACTAGTTACGTGTGGTGTTCATACTGTAGTATGGACTTATAAGTAACTAGTTACGTATGGTGTTCTTACTGTAGTATGGATGTATAAGTAACTAGTTACGTGTGGTGTTCTTACTGTAGTATGGATGTATAGGTAACTAGTTACGTGTGGTGTTCTTACTGTAGTATGGATATATAAGTAACTAGTTACGTGTGGTGTTCTCACTGTAGTAAAGACATATAAGTAACTAGTTACGTGTGGTGTTCTTACTGTAGTATGGACGTATAAGTAACTAGTTACGTGTGGTGTTCTTACTGTAGTATGGACGTATAAGTAACTAGTTACGTGTGGTGTTCTTACTGTAGTAAAGACATATAAGTAACTAGTTACGTGTGGTGTTCTTACTGTAGTAAGGACATATAAGTAACTAGTTACGTGTGGTGTTCTTACTGTAGTATGGACGTATAAGTAACTAGTTACGTGTGGTGTTCTTACTGTAGTATGGACGTATAAGTAACTAGTTACGTGTGGTGTTCTTACTGTAGTATGGACGTATAAGTAACTAGTTACGTGTGGTGTTCTTACTGTAGTATGGACGTATAAGTAACTAGTTACGTGTGGTGTTCTTACTGTAGTATGGACGTATAAGTAACTAGTTACGTGTGGTGTTCTTACTGTAGTATGGACGTATAAGTAACTAGTTACGTGTGGTGTTCTTACTGTAGTATGGACGTATAAGTAACTAGTTACGTGTGGTGTTCTTACTGTAGTATGGACGTATAAGTAACTAGTTACGTGTGGTGTTCTTACTGTAGTATGGACGTATAAGTAACTAGTTACGTGTGGTGTTCTTACTGTAGTATGGACGTATAAGTAACTAGTTACGTGTGGTGTTCTTACTGTAGTATGGACGTATAAGTAACTAGTTACGTGTGGTGTTCTTACTGTAGTATGGACGTATAAGTAACTAGTTACGTGTGGTGTTCTTACTGTAGTATGGACATATAAGTAACTAGTTACGTGTGGTGTTCTTACTGTAGTATGGACGTATAAGTAACTAGTTACGTGTGGTGTTCTTACTGTAGTATGGACGTATAAGTAACTAGTTACGTGTGGTGTTCTTACTGTAGTATGGACGTATAAGTAACTAGTTACGTGTGGTGTTCTTACTGTAGTATGGACGTATAAGTAACTAGTTACGTGTGGTGTTCTTACTGTAGTATGGACGTATAAGTAACTAGTTACGTGTGGTGTTCTTACTGTAGTATGGACGTATAAGTAACTAGTTACATGTGGTGTTCTTACTGTAGTATGGACGTATAAGTAACTAGTTACGTGTGGTGTTCTTACTGTAGTATGGACGTATAAGTAACTAGTTACGTGTGGTGTTCTTACTGTAGTATGGACGTATAAGTAACTAGTTAAGCATGGTGTTCTTACTGTAGTATGGAAGTATAAGTAACTAGTTACGTGTGGTGTTCTTACTGTAGTATGGACGTATAAGTAACTAGTTACGTGTGGTGTTCTTACTGTAGTATGGACGTATAAGTAACTAGTTACGTGTGGTGTTCTTACTGTAGTATGGACGTATACATAACTAGTTACGTGGTGTTCTTACTGTAGTATGGACGTATAAGTAACTAGTTACGTGTGGTGTTCTTACTGTAGTAAAGACATATAAGTAACTAGTTACGTGGTGTTCTTACTGTAGTATGGACGTATAAGTAACTAGTTACGTGTGGTGTTCTTACTGTAGTAAAGACATATAAGTAACTAGTTACGTGTGGTGTTCTTACTGTAGTATGGACATATAAGTAACTAGTTACATGTGGTGTTCTTACTGTAGTATGGACGTATAGGTAACTAGTTACGTGTGGTGTTCCTACTGTAGTATGGACGTATAAGTAACTAGTTACGTGTGGTGTTCTTACTGTAGTATGGACGTATAAGTAACTAGTTACGTGTGGTGTTCTTATTGTAGTATGGACGTATACGTAACTAGTTACTTGGTGTTCTTACTGTAGTATGGATGTATAAGTAACTAGTTACGTGTGGTGTTCTTATTGTAGTATGGACGTATACGTAACTAGTTACGTGGTGTTCATACTGTAGTATGGACGTATAAGTAACTAGTTACGTGTGGTGTTCTTACTGTAGTATGGACGTATACATAACTAGTTACGTGGTGTTCTTACTGTAGTATGGACGTATACGTAACTAGTTACGTGTGGTGTTCTTACTGTAGTATGGACGTATAGGTAACTAGTTACGTGTGGTGTTCTTACTGTAGTATGGACGTATAACTAACTAGTTACGTGTGGTGTTCTTACTGTAGTATGGACGTATAAGTAACTTGTTGCGTGTGGTGTTCTTACTGTAGTATGGACGTATAAGTAACTAGTTACGTGTGGTGTTCTTACTGTAGTATGGACGTATAAATAACTAGTTACGTGTGGTGTTCTTACTGTAGTATGGACGTATACGTAACTAGTTATGTGTGGTGTTCTTACTGTAGTATGGACGTATAAGTAACTAGTTACGTGTGGTGTTCTTACTGTAGTATGGACGTATACGTAACTAGTTACGTGTGGTGTTCTTACTGTAGTATGAACGTATAAGTAACTGGCAATTATTACCCTTCGACACTCGAGTATTCAAGAGTTGACTCTAATCTTTTCCCTTAAGGACAATCATCTTGAATGTTCCATTTGTGTGAAATCACCATGTTTTCTATAATGATATTGATTCCTCTCTTTCTATGTGTTGAGAGTCAGCTCGATATCTCATTCTAGACTGACTATAACCTTCAGAATAATCTATATATTTCACAGAGATGTTTTACTAATTTCGTGGGCTCTCACAAGCTGTTCTCTAGAACTAACTGTTTTGAGTTAGCATGGTAATCCTACTACGTTTACATGCATGTTATTTTAGTCATTTTACCATACTTGTAACAAAACGTTGAACACACTACTGGTGAATGATAACTTAAAAGTAACTGTTATTAAATTGGGACTTTATTTTCATACTAAACCTTGTATACTTTAACCAGATCAACATATGTAAAGTCATTAGCTCTAGCCAATGATTTACGGCGTTTGACGAAGGAGCAATTTCCGGACAGCGTTATTTTAGAATCCGGACCCCGGAAATTGCTTTACACCTCTCATGCTATATCCGTCCATATCAATCTACGAAAAGAGGTTCAGACAATGACGAAAACTTTCACTTGAACCATAAACCATAGCTCCTAAAAACACAGATTCTTCAGCAAGAGAACGTGATCGGAACCGCAAATCTGACAATCAATATCGATAAAATAAATATCGACCTACATGTTGACATGAAAAAGTCGGAAAGGAGAATAAGACCAGGCGTTACAAAAGGGAAACGTCTTCTGATGCGACATAAATAGATCCATATTGGTTATACTTTAAATGTACTTAGTCGAAACTGATGTGTTTATTGACAAATACATTTTTCGAATCGCCTATCTTGCTTAATTAAAGTTTGGAGACAAAAATCGCATCATTTTTTATAATGCATTTCATGTCAAGTTTAAACGTATCAGATGATACCATTTGTGCACAGTGGCATACAAGATCACCCAGTAGAAAATAATAAGTTTGTATTCAGAAATCCTAGACATTTCTTTAGTGCCGAAATTATCACTGAATCTGAACGTTATTGAAGGCTACGTAGCTAATACCCTTTCATTTCGATCAGTCACGTTTACTGTACATACCATCCTTAAAACACAAGTCGTTTACGCCTGAGACGTCACCAAGTAGACCAGAAATATTCATTTACGGGATTGTGTGACCGTTCAGTACCAGCGACCATGTTTATCATGACGCTCGCGATTCATCAACGTGTCAATATTCCTAGCACAGAAGAGTTCTACGTTCGCTGTTACTTTGGTCTCCTTTGTACCCTCTAATCTAACCGAATTGTCGTGGTCGGTTGATAAATGGCCGCGGACAGACAGTAATGAGGTTAGGCTACAGGACTTATGACTAAATAACGGCCCGGCAGGCTGTGGCGAGCCTTTCTTGGAGGTTTATGACTGCCATTTTAACATGTTAAGGTGATGGTGTCAACTTTAATTCCAACACTGAGCTTTAAAAACTCTCGAGGAATGATGAGAATGGTGTCTTGCAATGCTAAGTTAGCTTGAGAAGAAATGTTGAAGATTTTGTTTTAAACCATATCGCCATTGTGGTACAGAATCCATATTGTACACAAAATGTTGAGAACCTTACTACTGTCTAACCTTTATTGATTGAGTTTTGTTAATTAATACCGGTATTACATGTCACTTCGATTTATATTAAAAGCTCAATTCTTTTTGTACTATAAATGTGTGACTTATTAATCAGGATAACCTATCTTGTTGGATCCTGTCACCAGTGGGGATTTCTAGCATCTGTCTGGCTTAGACATCCTTCTAATACCAGGTACGTGCTGCATCAATACAGATTACTTGATCCCTCGAATCTGAGCTACGACTGACAGAAGTTTTCCTAGCACATATCATCAGTCGTAATTACCTATGTAACAACAAACCCGTGGTGTATAAATAAGGTTACTTATGGCCTCAGGTTCCAAGTTAACAAATGGCGGTGTTCCCTAGAACCTATCACCAATCGCTCGGGGATTTATGCCCTTGCAACAGCCTAAGATCATATATAAAACAGAATGGAACCATTCAAGAAACACTTTACAGTGTTATCTCTTTGAAATGTCATAATAATGACGTAACAGAATGACATTCCGACCAGGTATATTGCATTTTTAGCCTGCTAAGCTGACCTTACCACCACCTGTTATTTGCTAAATGTCAAACAGAGAGCAAACGGTATGGCCTTCAATCGACCTTGGCTTAACTTGATCAGAGAGGAAAACCACAACCTTGATCGCTCTGTGAATACTTGATATCAATACCACAACCTTGATCGCTCTGTGAATACTTGATATCAAAACCACAACCTTGATCAGTCTGTGAATACTTGATATCAAAACCACAACCTTGATCAGTCTGTGAATACTTGATATCAAAACCACAACCTTGATCAGTCTGTGAATACTTGATATCAAAACGGCAACCTTAATCAATCTGTGAATACTTGATATCAAAACGACAACCTTATTCGATCTGAGAATACTTGATATCAAAACCGCAACCTTAATCAATATGTGAATACTTGATATCAATACCACAACCTTGATCGATCTGTGAATTCTTGATATTAAAACCGCAACCTTGGTATATCAGTGAATGCTTGATATCAAGCCACAACCTTCATGCTTGATATCAAAACCAAAATCTTCATGCTTGATATCAAAACCACAACCTTGATTGATCTGAATGCATGATATCAAAACCACAACCTTGATTGATCTGAATGCATGATATCAAAAAGCAAGATAGCGTCAAGTAGGAAATTAAATTGGAAAAGTAGACAGAAATCAGCGAAAACAATTTAGCAAGTATGAAACACAGAATTATTTTCGTTATCACATTGTGCGCTATTATCGCGCAGCGGGATTGTTACAGGTATCGGTTTGATATGCTCGTCCCTGTAATGTACATATAATGGACCTTCTTCCATTGATTCTGAGTAGAATACGATTTTTAGCACCTACAGGTCCTGTCACCAAATATGTGTATGTTCGGCCGTCCAGTTAACACCAAACGTATGCTTTATGTAAAAAGGGTTGTCTAGTGTCTCAATTCCTAAGAACTGATGACAGACGTTTTGCTAGCATATCCCTGTTTTATCGCGCTTTATAGCACCAAACGTGTGGTGTATAAATAAGGATTGCCTATCGCCTCGACTCCTGGCAACAGGTGACATGTTCGACAGTCCCTGTCACGTTCTTCCCTCAACACCCGATGTGACGCGTCTTATCACTTGGCCTTTTCGAATGGTCTGTGGATAAAAAAAACTGCATCAGCAGAATGACTCATATTCAGAATTGCATGCGTTATACATTTTCCCAAGCAGGCGTAAGATGTTAAGTGTGGGCGTCGATGATGACAGAAGCATCGTAAATAATAAATGTCCTTCACATCTTTAACAGTACCGTTTGGATGTAAAAAGCATTATAGCCCAAATACCCATAGCTATCCACTGGAATGATGTCTGGCAAAGTGCGCAACTAACGTTTTCTTCGCGATGTAGCTACAAAAGTCTTCGCGAAAGTCGAATCAGAACGGGAATGAGGATTAGGAATCCTGCTAATTAGACTTTGAAAATAATTATCCCAGAAACAATAGTGTGACAATATATGTAGGTTTATTACCACCTCAGCTGTCAAGTGCGACTTCACTAGGATATTTAAATGACCTAGATTTGTATGGCGGGTCTGGTCTTATTATCGAGAGTCTCCATATAAATCTATATTTTTGTTCAGATCTTGTCTTCGTTAAACAAGAGACTTTCAGTATCAAATGAAGCGGTATTGAAACAGATTACGATTTACTTTAAAACGGTACGCTGTTTATTTTTGAATGGGCAATATAGGTAGTTCTTGTCATCTGATTCAGACTGTCCATTAAGTCTAAACAACAACATCAACAAGTGCTATAAGCTTGCATGCCTCGTGCTGACGTTGCTGTATTGATATCAAACGGACATCTGACAGTCTATACTGAATTAAACACTGATAGCTTGATCTTAGACGAATCCATTATAAAACCTCTTATTGGCGTTTTGAGTTGCCATACAGTATCATGATTGCGGTATTATATATTGATGTGCCTGTTCAACAGAACGACTCTCCTGGCACCTCAAGGCTTGGCCAGAAATGGCCACTTTACGCGATGTCGGAGTCATTGTAAAGCATGGTTCGCTTAAGCCACCGTTAACAAATTAATGTTACTTAATATTCTGATATTCTTAATAAAAAGGCACGAAAACGAGTTGTCTTAAAATATAACAAAAAGACACATTTTTAATATGGATTAGGTAATATAGTACAGTTGGTATAGTCTTTATTTACGCACAATTAACAAGGTAATACTGTTTAAGGACGACGGGGAATTGCAATATTATGCTGATTGTCTAAGATTGTTGAATCGTACAGGTAATGTTTTTCCTTTCATTTATTTTAGCGGACAAACATCTGGAACATACTAGTAATTTACATTGCCTAATATGGTACTTGACCTGGTACAGGGCCGATGATGAAGAGATCCGTGATAGGTAATGCTAAGCGGGATTGTTTCGGATCAATGTCAACATTTGAGAGGATGAATGGCGCCTAGAAGTCAAACTTAGGACATAACGGTATTGTCAAGGAGCGAGGGACAAGGTGGGATTTATACGTGTAATACAACATATACACAGTCCAGGACAAGGTGATTCGAAAATCTAAATTAGCGAATACTTTTTGCGATTCTTATCTGTAGGAAAGTTCGTATTAATATCGATTGATGCAGTTTTAACTCTCTTTGTGATGTGTTGGTTCCACACATTGGAGTACGCCTTTGTTTGGACGAGCCAGACTTGACGACGAAGGCATCGGTAGTCTACTGTTTGTACAAGACACACAAGTAAATACTATCTTTAAACACGCCAAATTTGTATAAAAGACAACTGCACAATACAACGTTTTGTCCTCCTTGGATAGTCAGTGATGATTTTGTTTTGTTTACTGGTGTTGTTTACACTGTTTAACGTCCTAATAACAGCTAATGTCAGTGTTTAACGTCCTAATAACAGCTAATGCCAGTGTTTAACGTCCTAATAACAGCTAATGCCAGTGTTTAACGTCCTAATAACAGCTAAAGCCAGTGTTTAACGTCCTAATAACAGCTAATGCCAGTGTTTAACGTCCTAATAACAGCTAATGCCAGTATTTAACGTCCTAATAACAGCTAATGCCAGTGTTTAACGTCCTAATAACAGCTAATGTCAGTGTTTAACGTCCTAATAACAGCTAATGCCAGTGTTTAACGTCCTAATAACAGCTAATGCCAGTGTTTAACGTCCTAATAACAGCTAATGCCAGTGTTTAACGTCCTAATAACAGCTAATGCCAGTGTTTAACGTCCTATTAACAGCTAATGCCAGCAAGGTTACCCTTGTGTGCGAGATGCATGTGTGTAGTGTAGTGTTACTGTATTTGTATTATTGGAGACAGAAAATTGATTAAGATTTGTAAATAGCTTACCTCGATGCCGACATCTTCTTTATTTATACTAGTCACTAGCTCCTTCAGGAAGCTATCCAGCTCTTTTCCCTCTATATAGCCATCACCTGCAAGATAACAGAGTATATATAATAACACAATTGAATTTATCTTTGTCACCAAAATATAGTTTGGTTTGGTTTTGTTTTGTTTAACGTCCTATCAACAGCTATGGTTATATAACGTACGTGTGTTGTGAGTGCGCGTGTTTGTGTGTTTTAGGAGGCTGCGGTTTGTTGGTGTTTGTTTCCCTGCGATAGAGCGGAACTGGTGCCGACTTTATTACACTACCTGATCACTGAAGCATACTGCCGAATATACCTACCAGGGCACCTCACCACCTCACCGGCCACATTATACTGACAACAGGCACCAAACGATACTTGATCCGTGCAAAGGATGGAAACACGAACAATTCTTGAATTAACTTTGTCGTTTGAAATATCATACACTACCCCCGTCCACAGCATCTAAAAATTAATCTCATAGGTGACTATGAATTTTTTTTTATCCTGGAAGCAATCAAATATAACTTGACTTTGCCAATTTAAGACCTATTGCTGTTTACGTGCATGCCATTTATCTAGAATCCAACAACCACATCGTCAACAAGGTCAAGTATGTACATATCATCGTTGAACCAAATTAGCCATAACTTAACTAGATATATCCATAATTCCTTAATCATACTTGCCACTCACCCTAAGACCGAAGTCCCTAGGGTCAGGGACATCGTTACTGAATCAACAGAGTGTTGACCCGAGAGAAAATAAGATAATAAGAAAATATTAATTATCTTTACGTCTTTGTCACGAATGTATTGTTCATTGAGAGTCAAGAATGTGTACACTCCAACTATAGGTTGTACCTCCTGTAATTAATTGGTAAGAATTCATGGTGGCATATTGGTCTTATGTCAACTTCATTACATTCATGATAATTTGATATTTAAGATTAAATTATAGTTTATATACAACGAATTTGCTTCATGCCTTATAAATTACTTATTACCCTATAGTTTTTATTGTGTGTATACATGTTTTGTTTTTGCCATGTGTATGTGTATCGGTACATGTTGATATGTAAATGAGATAAGAAGGATGTGGTTGATTGACCAATCAGCGTCCACTTTGGGGGTCACCCTGTTGGGGATTTTGCACCCCCCAGTATAGTTTTCTGTGCCTTGCAGCAAGGAAGTGTTCTGCGTTCTTATCTCGGCTTTTCAAGCTCTTCTTCTCTTCATACGTCGTTATTTTCCCAAAATAATCGCTATAACTAACACTATTCTTCGGTGAACTTTTTTGGATGGTTACGTCGTTGTGGTGATCGTGAAAGTGTGCCAAACTTAAGAAACTTTCCAATCTTCACGAGTCTGGAGCTACGCCATTTTGGATTTAACTTTCTCAGAAGAACAGTTCGTAACTGCCTCCCCACAACTGTAAGTGACGTGTTTTATTAAGCTAGAGACTCCCACGTTGTTCGTGTTCTGTGCGGTGTTTTGTAAACACTGGATTAGTACGTAAACTTTGACCTCTCGGCCTCGTGAACTCTCACAGTCTCCGTGTCACCATTATGGGTCCGAAGCGTAGGAATGCGAGGCCTTTGCCTTACGATCCAGAGCTTTACGAAAACTGGACGATCGCTAGGTTACAGGAGGAATTACGATCCAAAAACATCGCTTTTAAAGCGGGTTCAAAACGTATGACATTGGTAAAAAAGTTACGGGAAGCGACACGCTCGGAAACGAGGACTACAAACCCCTCCGCTCCCCCCAGTAGAGGTGCGGTATACCACAATCCACCGCGGCAAGATGGCGTCACGGAAGTAGCTGTATCTACCGGTGATTCTACAACTAACTTAGATCGCCTGGTTAACATCGTTACAAGTCTCTCGGAAAGCGTCGCAACGCTACAAGACTCTTATATTCGACTGGAGAACAGGTTGGGAAATACAGAGAATGAAGCACGAGACAGGCGACAAGTTGCAGCCGCAGCTGGCAGCTCTAGTCAGACAGCTGTCGACTCTCTGAGGCTACCGGTGCCTACTTCACCAGCTGATTTTACTTTGGACACAGCTTACAAAAGATTTGAGGAATCGGCCACTTCTCAAGGTGAGATCAGTGAAAGAACTAGATTCGGCTATGTGTCTCAATCGCTGCCCTTAGTAGAAACTATTTCCCCTGCTTTACGTCACCAGATAATTACCGGTAGGGATGTGAATTTGGCAGCGCTTTTAATTCCGTACTTCGTTGGCAGTAGCGACCCAAACGGCCACTCTAATGATAAACCCGATGTTAGACTGTCCAGGAATTTAACTTTGAATGAATTCATCTTAGCTTTCGGGGTGTACAAACAGGTCATGTGTTCTGTCTACCCGTCTAGACGTGTGGAGTTGGATCTCTACGAAAGAGACCTAGTTGACATGGGCACCAGATACACGGTCGGATTCTATGACTATCATAGGCAGTTCTCTGCTAGGGCAGCTGCTCAATTAAGATACAACAACAAGCCTGTAGACTGGTCAATTCGGGACAATGTTCTTTTTTGTAACATTTTCACAAATCAACGCCCACTTACATGTGATTTGTGTGGTAGCCCTCTGCATGCTACAAGCTTCTGCCCCAATTCCGCGTATGAACATAAGCGCCCAGGACCTCATAATGAAGGGCCCAAGCAAGCTAAACATGCATCACACAGGAACAGCTATTCCTCTGCAGTAGACGGTCACGGTCGCCCGCGAGTATATCACGAAGGTCGCGAGCTATGTAACAATTTTAATGGCCAATTTGGGTGTAATATGCCCTCGTGCAGCTACTCTCATGTGTGCTTAGTATGTAAGGGGAGCCACTCAAAGTTCGCGTGCCCTTTAGATGTAACCCGGTCTCAAAACAAGAAGAAATGAAGATTTTAGACTCCCTGCAGGCGACTACACCCATTAATATCAATGCTTTAAAATCAGCTTTGGACGGCCATCCAGATTTGGAGTTTGTGACTTTTCTTGTAGAAGGTTTGTCCCAAGGTTTTGATACAGGGTTTCAGTCTTTACCGTGCTTTTCCTATGAATGCCATAATCTGAAATCAGCCCTAGCTGATCCGGAAAGTGTTGCAGACCTAGTTACAAAGGAACTAGACAGAGGATACTTGCTGGGCCCATTTGATTTTATACCATTTGATAAGTTTCGAATCAACCCCATCGGCCTCGCAGAACATAAGTACTCTAAAAAGAAACGGCTTATAGTGGATATGTCAGCACCCCATCAAGACGAGGAAAATCCCAGTCTCAACAGTCTTATCGATAAGATTACATGTTCTTTAAAATACACTACTATCGATGATGCCATTTCACTCATAAAGGAATTAGGTCTCAATGCCTGGCTTATGAAAACGGACATCACGGATGCGTTTAAGTTGTTACCAATAAAACCAGAGTTGTGGCCTTATCATGGTATTAAGTGGGACAGGAAATACTATTTTTTCAAGCGTTTAGTTTTCGGTAGTCGTTCCAGCCCCAAACTGTTTGATACTCTCTCTCGGGCGGTTTGTTGGATAGCGCGCAACAAATATAGGATACAACACATCATGCATCTTTTAGATGATTTCCTTGTCATTGAACCAGTGCATGTGGACGCGTCAAGAACTATGAAAAACTTTCTGGATGTGTTTAGAGACCTAAATATACCTATTGGAGCACACAAGACTGTCGGACCGGTTAATGTTTTAGAATATTTAGGTGTGTTCTTGGACTCTAAGTGTATGGAATCCAGGCTACCAGCTGATAAAGTTGCCCGTATTTCTAGTGTTTTAGAGTCGTTTGCTTGCAGGAAGTCTTGCACTAAGCGTGAGCTACTTAGTTTATTAGGTCACATGAATTTTGCCACCAGGTGTGTGAAGCCTGGGAGGTCCTTCGTGTCCCATCTTATATCTCTCTCAACGACTGTGCGCGAGCTTCATTACCATGTAAAACTCACCGAGGAATGTCGTTCCGACCTTAGTATGTGGGCTCATTTTCTAAGAAATTGGAATGGTGTTTCCTTTTTCCTAGACGATCATATAACCTCTTCCGCAGATCTCCACTTGTTTACTGACGCTACAAATCAAGC
Source organism: Pecten maximus (assembly GCF_902652985.1). Lineage (NCBI taxonomy): Eukaryota > Metazoa > Mollusca > Bivalvia > Pectinida > Pectinidae > Pecten > Pecten maximus. Next base: position 16,782,087 of record NC_047025.1, on the reverse strand, counting down.
TTTTGGTGGAATTTATAGAAATCAATGGTTTAAGGGAGTGTTTCCAGAGGAGCTTAAACGTGATCAACCTTCCATGGCTTTGTTTGAACTTTACCCCATTGTTATGTCGTGTATGCTATGGGGTCATCAGTGGACCAAGAAGCGGATTTTGTTTCACTGTGACAATATGGCCACTGTTGATATTATTTCCAAAGGGAGGTCCAAAATTAAGAGTATCATGAGACTAGTACGAACTCTTACCTACTATTCAGCTATGAACAATTATGTAGTACATGCTAAGCATATACCTGGGTCAGAAAATAACACAGCTGATGCTATCTCTCGTTCGCAGATGGATCGCTTCCGACGCCTGGCTCCTCACGCAGACATGCATCCCATTCCGTGTCTTCCTCTGGAATCCCTTTTGATGAACTAAGCGAGGAAGTTGATCTTCTGTGGGACTCCGCGCTGAGCCGTAGCACTCGAGCTACTTACCAGTCAGGACTGAACTGTTTCTTGACTTTTGTGCTGATGCAGGGGATAAGCTTCCCTGTGAACTCTTTGCCTCCTATCAACGAGGATCTGCTTATACGTTTTGTTACCCATTGTCAGAAGGCTCTACTTTTTAAGTTTGACACCATTAAATTGTATTTAGCCGGGATAAGGTTTAACTATATTAAAAGCAATCTAGGTGACCCTACTGCCAATACCTTAAGATTGACTTATATTTTGCGTGCAATTAAGAAGACGCAGGTAAATACCTCTTCTAAGCGTCTTCCTATTACTCATGTTTTATTATCTAAAATGTGCACTGCTATTACTCGGCATGGTATGTTTGAACCGTTTATTGATCTTATGTTAGTTTGTATTTTCAAAACAGCATTTTATGGTTTTTTAAGATGTGGTGAATTTACATGTAAATCATTGTGGGATAAAAACTTTATTCGTATTTGCGATATTAGCATCTTGCCTGATTTGTCATGTTTTACTCTCACCTTGAGATCTTCCAAAACGGACCCATTCGGTCAAGGAGTAGATGTCAATGTATACGAAAATGGTGTTTTAACACCTGTGGCTACTATGAGTGAATATTTGCGTTTTCGAACCACTTCAGGTGCTTTACCTACTTCTCCTTTGTTTGTGGAGCGGAGCTGCTCTTCTAGACCACTCATGCGTCATACTTTTTTATCCTATTTAAAGGAGACTCTGACTCGGATTGGCGTTGATAATCAGTCTTTCAATGGTCATTCCTTTCGTATCGGCGCTAGTACCTCTGCTGCAGCAGCTGGGGTTGAAGATCATGTTATTCAAACCCTAGGTCGTTGGTCATCTGATTGTTTTATACGTTATATCCACACTAATCCTGCTACTATCCGTCGAGCCCAGCAGCAGATGTCTTCTTGACTAATGTTTTATATTATTCCATTTATATTGTTATGTTTGTATGCTTATAGATAAAGTAAGAGCTAAGATATACTTAGGACGTTGATATTCAGGTTTTTATCAGTTTTTCCCATAATATTTTATTGGGGGCTCTCACTTTATGTTGAACCTTCGTGTCACTCTTGTTTTAACATTTCGTTCAATTTGGCTTTTAATTCATGGGGAATTTTGCCCCCAATATTATAATAGAATATATTCTATGACGGTATGCTCCAGCTTCTCTCATATCGTTGAGGGTCTAGCTAGCATATACAGCTTCTCTCATATCGTTGAGGGTCTAGCTAGTTATTGTATATTCTATTCTCATTCAGCATCTCCAGATTCGTTTCAGAGTCTAGCAGCTTCTCTGGAAGCGTCCAGGGTCTAGTTGTTTCTCTGTATCCTTTGAGTCTCGATCTTATAGCTGCTCTGCAGGGACACCTCAGAGTCAATTTGTTAAGGTTTTGGTATTGAGTGAGTAGCCCCTGATACGCCAAATGTTATGTCTTGTATATATTTAAATATTACTGTAGTAAATAAACAGGTAAACTGTTCTTGTGTGTTTCGTTGTATATAAAATGATAATTTGATATTTAAGATTAAATTATAGTTTATATACAACGAATTTGCTTCATGCCTTATAAATTACTTATTACCCTATAGTTTTTATTGTGTGTATACATGTTTTGTTTTTGCCATGTGTATGTGTATCGGTACATGTTGATATGTAAATGAGATAAGAAGGATGTGGTTGATTGACCAATCAGCGTCCACTTTGGGGGTCACCCTGTTGGGGATTTTGCACCCCCCAGTATAGTTTTCTGTGCCTTGCAGCAAGGAAGTGTTCTGCGTTCCCACCCGCCATCCCCTGCAGCACCTTCTTTTTGTATATCTATGTTCACTATTGAGTATTATAATTCTATGTATACCTTATAGTTTGTTTTTTTTTCAGCTATTTCAAGCTGAAGTCTCGTGTATAAGAGCTCCAGTAAACATGTGTCCTCCTACCTTGGGTTGTAGTTTGGGTTACTCACTCATAATTGGGAAATAGCTTTATATGTTTAGGTTTTTAATTCATGGCTTTTAATTCATGGGGAATTTTGCCCCCAATATTATAATAGAATATATTCTATGACGGTATGCTCCAGCTTCTCTCATATCGTTGAGGGTCTAGCTAGCATATACAGCTTCTCTCATATCGTTGAGGGTCTAGCTAGTTATTGTATATTCTATTCTCATTCAGCATCTCCAGATTCGTTTCAGAGTCTAGCAGCTTCTCTGGAAGCGTCCAGGGTCTAGTTGTTTCTCTGTATCCTTTGAGTCTCGATCTTATAGCTGCTCTGCAGGGACACCTCAGAGTCAATTTGTTAAGGTTTTGGTATTGAGTGAGTAGCCCCTGATACGCCAAATGTTATGTCTTGTATATATTTAAATATTACTGTAGTAAATAAACAGGTAAACTGTTCTTGTGTGTTTCGTTGTATATAAACATATATTTAAACACAGCTATAAAATAACCGCAATAACGGCAATATAAACAGAAAAGCTATATATATAAATATAGTTGAAGAAAATCATGAAGAGTCAGGAATGCATACAGGGCAACTATAGATTGTGCCCCTTGTCATAGATTTGATACATTTAGACACAAGTATGTGAACATCTTGGTTTTGATATGATAACGTGATTATATAAAGGGAATACGTATCGATAGCGGAGTTATCTTGAGGTGTGATTACGCTACATAATGTGACGGTGATTGGTAACGCTATTTTACGGTGGAAAAAATATATTTCCATAAAAAGAATTTCTTCTACACATGCGCTCAACAGGTTTGTCTAGTTTTTGCTTGAAACGCTAAATCAGATAAGCATGACGATACCTTTGGGTTTGACAAAATTAATTAAGGTAATAGTGAAGGCATATTTGATTGTTTCCGTAACATCATCTTTCTATTGTGTTGCTGTGTGAGGCTAGGCCATTGTAAACTGTCATAACCTATGAGCTCACAGAGAACGACACGTTAACTGGGGACTAATATAACCTATCATAAATGTATGATGTAGACGTAGCTGTAGACATGTATCCCCCAGAGCGAGACTTCTGATGTTTAGTACAAAGCTTTGAACGCGTCACCCAGGAACGATTATTATTTTGTTCCAACCATTTTCTACCATAAAAATCCCCTAAGGTCAATCCGTTGCACCTCGCCATTTTCAATGGAACATGAAGAGTTCCGAAAGTGATGACCTGATTCTCTTGCTATATGGGTACGCTACACAAACTGATGGCACGATGTCATTGTGCAGTGTCGACAGTTTTAGATTAAAAGTTTGTTATTTCCCCAAGTGGCTTACTTGTCTTTTCGTTTGCTTAAACGGGTATACGTCTTTTAAAAGTGAGAGACAGTTCCACATTGAAGAGCATCTTGTTGTCACCTCTGCTAACTCTTGCAGAATAGCGCTTCAAAAACAGAGGTCGAATCATTTCTACACAATAAACATCATATATATACAAAGATATAGACAGACATATAGACTATCTGGTCCGGTGACGTCATCATGGAGTGCAAGTATATGTATGAATGATTATTTAGAGGGTAGGGAATTTGGTCAATATACGTTTATTATTCAAAATCAAGTTAAGGGTATATAATTGTCAAAACATTAAATGTATGGATTTCAGGTTGAAGAAAAATGCTAGAGCTCTGTACTTGTACGAATCATTTGTTGGGAGATACTTGTCATTAACAGTTCTGATCCAAATTCCACGCCCTACTGATATAATGTATTTATCCCCATACCTGTATTACCTGTCTAATAAACATGCCACAATTAAGATACCAATAGTGTTTGGCAATGACAGGCTATGGTACTTACAGAATATAGAAAGTATTTCTCACAGGAAAAAACATTTCCGTTACAGGAATGTATATTCTCCATATTTCTGATAATAGGGTGGCAAGATAAGGCTAAATTAGCTCTGTTTTGATAATTGCAGCCGCTAATTATCGCTAAATTGGACATTGTTAGCACGGAGACGGCAATTGCTTCAAGAAATATGCATATTTGCATGAAAAGCAGTGATCCATAATTCAGTCCCTGTTGATTACAAAATGTCGACAGAGCTAATAAATATTGATGAATATATCCGAATTACTGATATATGTGTTTCCATGTGAGCTACAATTCACTCACTTGATCAGGTACCATAATCAGGATGGTTCTTTTACGGGGACACAATCATTATTTCATGTCGCTGTATATTTTTCCTACAAGTGTGTCACGTGATCAAAATCCTAGCTGGAAACTGGTGAATCCTACTGTTTTCAGCCCCTGTAGGATTGTAACATGAAGCTGATATTACAATGTAACCCTTCCCTGTGAAGCTAATGTAAAACCAGTCTCATATCGAATTCTGTAGTATTAAATAACAAACTGTTTTGCTTTTTCAGCTTCATGTGATATAGATGTATATAACATTAGCATTGTTAAATTTTCACAATAGGTCCGTTTTCACCATTTGTCATTCTATACTCCCGGAATTTATCGAGCGATACCTTTGTAATTTAATGCACATCAAACATAAATATGAACGATACTATTCAATTGAATGTATGGAATTTTATCTTTATGAACACAAAGGCTGTGGACTACGTATACAATCATCCACAAATTAAAGCGACACGAAGTTAAATTTTCGCCATTAAAAATATCTTTGTCCGGGGCTTGCTGAAAATTAAAAAGATTTATTTTATAAATCATATATCAATGAAAGATCTAAAGCCAAATCCCCTATGTAACATGCATTGACTTGTGTGTCATTTAGACTTTCTGTGTTACCTATACATACTAATGAAGATTTTCAAAGAATGGTGTCTCCAAGCTTGTCACACAAGGGTCGTTTTTCTATTGATCTTCACGAGCGCAATGGATGTGGCGTTCCGGAGACGACATTTTCTGTACTTGCGATCGTCTAATCAATTGTTTAAACTCTGTTTTTTAATTGGAGTCCCAGACAGCCCACTATACCACGTAAGTTGTAAACTGGACACCACTATTCACTGTCATACATAGCATGTTGCCAGTGACACGTCCCTACTCCGGTCAAATGTGTCAGACACTTCTGCTGTACCATAGCTGTACCAGACTCCAGTCTCTAACGTCACGTGTCGATATTGTGTCAGACACCACCAGTCTCTAACGTCACGTGTCTATATTGTGTCAGACACCACCAGTCTCTAACGTCACGTGTCTATATTGTGTCAGACACCTCTGCTGTAATAGCTGTACAAGACTCCAGTCTCTAAGGTCACGTGTCTATATTGTGTCAGACACCACCAGTCTCTAACGTCACGTGTCTATAATGTGTCAGACACCTCTGCTGTAATAGCTGTACCAGACACCAGTCTCTAAGGTCACGTGTCTATAATGTGTCAGACACCTCTGCTGTAATAGCTGTACCATACACCAGTCTCTAAGGTCACGTGTCTATAATGTGTCAGACACCTCTGCTATAATAGCGGTACCAGACTCCAGTCTCTAACGTCACGTGTCTATATTGTGTCAGACACCACCAGTCTCTGAGGTCACGTGTCGATATTGTGTCAGACACCTCTGCTGTAATAGCTGTACCAGACACCAGTCTCTAACGTCACGTGTCTATATTGTGTCAGACACCACCAGTCTCTGAGGTCACGTGTCTATATTGTGTCAGACACCACCAGTCTCTGAGGTCACGTGTCTATATTGTGTCAGACACCTCTGCTGTAATAGCTGCACCAGACACCAGTCTCTAACGTCACGTGTCTATATTGTGTCAGACACCACCAGTCTCTGAGGTCACGTGTCTATATTGTGTCAGACACCTCTGCTGTAATAGCTGCACCAGACACCAGTCTCTAACGTCACGTGTCTATATTGTGTCAGACACCACCAGTCTCTGAGGTCATGTGTCTATATTGTGTCAGACACATCTGCTGTAATAGCCGTACCAGACTCCAGTCTCTAAGGTCACGTGTCTATAATGTGTCAGACACCTCTGCTGTAATAGCTGTACCAGACACCAGTCTCTAAGGTCACGTGTCTATATTGTGTCAGACACCACCAGTCTCTAAGGTCACGTGTCTATATTGTGTCAGACACCACCAGTCTCTAAGGTCACGTGTCTATATTGTGTCGGACACCTCTGCTGTAATAACTGTACCAGACACCAGTCTCTAAGGTCACGTGTCTATATTGTGTCAGACACCACCAGTCTCTAACGTCACGTGTCTATAATGTGTCAGACACCTCTGCTGTAATAGCTGTACCAGACACCAGTCTCTAAGGTCACGTGTCTATAATGTGTCAGACACCTCTGCTGTAATAGCTGTACCATACACCAGTCTCTAAGGTCACGTGTCTATAATGTGTCAGACACCTCTGCTGTAATAGCTGTACCAGACACCAGTCTCTAAGGTCACGTGTCTATATTGTGTCGGACACCTCTGCTGTAATAGCTGTACCAGACTCCAGTCTCTAACGTCACGTGTCTATATTGTGTCAGACACCACCAGTCTCTAAGGTCACGTGTCTATATTGTGTCTGACACTTCTGCTGTAATAGCTGTACAAGACTCCAGTCTCTAACGTCACGTGTCTATATTGTGTCAGACACCTCTGCTGTAATAGCTGTACCAGACACCAGTCTCTAAGGTCACGTGTCTATAATGTGTCAGACACCTCTGCTGTAATAGCTGTACAAGACTCCAGTCTCTAAGGTCACGTGTCGATATTGTGTCAGACACCACCAGTCTCTAAGGTCACGTGTCGATATTGTGTCAGACACCTCTGCTGTAATAGCTGTACCAGACACCAGTCTCTAACGTCACGTGTCGATAGTGTATCTCTCTTTGACGCCTTACGGTATATGTCCGATAAATCAAGGTCATAGGTTCTTATTCAACCAATAACTCTGCTTTTATGCTCAATAAGATGATGGCTTTATGGCTCGCTTTTCGTGCCCGTCTCAAACGTGGAACAAACTAGATGAATACCTATCAATTATTCTCAGACCCGGCACGACATAACATCGGTTGTCTCCTGGTGTGATATATATTACTGACTGGATATATCATAATTAACATTAACTAACTCTCTCTACTGTTTATATTGGTATGATGATGTATTACTGACTGGATCTACTGTATATATTGGTATGATGATGTATTACTGACTGGATCTACTGTATATATTGGTGTGATATACAATTGACTGGATCTACATCATAATTAACATCATTAACTATCTCTTTTTACTGTATATATAGGTGTGATATATAACTGACTGGATCTACATCCTAATTAGCATTATTAACTAACTTTGCTGTGTTTACTGGCTCACATCAAGTCTTATTCTTTTACCCAGTATAGTAATTGAAGGTAAAGTATATCAGAACGAACTACTTTGAAATGATACATAATATAAGCACCAATACAATGTTAATCGTATAATGCGTGTAAGTATCTTAAAGACAATTGCGAACATAGATTTCGATCCCTTTACTGTGCAGCTGTTGTGAAATATTTCTTATGTCATTATATGGTTATTTTTCTCATTATGTACTAAAACATGTCAATAATAGGCGACGTATTCTGTTACAATAGCTTTTATTGTGAAAGATAAGGCTACCGCATTTCAGCCAATCAAAACAAATGGGTATCTTCATTTTTAATGTTAAAGTGTGTTTAGAGGAACAGTTGATAAAGAAAATTGTTAAAATATGTCGGAATTTTTGTTTTTAAAAAGGAAATGAAACATATTTAGTTTTGCTTCTGTTTGAGTTAAAATGAAACGAAGACTAATAAAAATGTGTTCACTGCCGTGGTTCTGAAATAAAATGATTGTACCTTAATGTAGAAGATCATTTTGATCCCGTGAAACAACTACATTGGTCTATGTTAAGCTATAAATGCAATGCGCTACGGTAAGATCGTGTAATAGTATACATGTACATTACTCAGTCTTGGGGACTGTACAAAATACGTGATTGATCTGTATTGAATAAAGGGATATCTTACAACGCACTGTTTCTATATTACATCATGATTTAACTAGATTACTATAATATACAATGTATATCATTCATTGAAGCTATTGCATTGTGTATTGACCATATATATATATAGATACCACTCACAGTTATAGTTTACAAAAGGAAGATCATCCAGCGATCAACCATTTACTGTCAGACATGTTATGATTGAATGCTCCGATGTCAGGCTCATGATGCCGTTTTAACGATACGTCTACCTCTTTGCTTATTCGATACAATTTCTGCATCAATTCAATTCCATTTAATCATTTACATGCAATAGGACTATACCATTTAATGTAATGGGTTTTACAACCAGTTCGTTTTTATATAAGTGTACACTTTGTATTTAGTGTTTTCCTTCTAACATTTTATTCCTTTCGAGTTTTTCGTGGGATTCTTTCCGTAACCGTCCTTCTAAACTGGTGTCCTGATGGGCTGTAAACAATACATGTTTCATTTGTCTAGGTGTTAAAGTGATGATAATGGCCAAGAACAGATTATTCATAGAGAACTTTATCGATGACATATAAACATTTCGTCATACTAATCAGAGAATACCAACAACATTAAACAACCGTAATTCTAACTCGATAAAAAGATAGCAAGATGTGAACAAAAAGATAGATTTCCATGGAAACCAGTGAAAAAAGTACAAGGAAATTAGGACCAGATTGTCCAGCAGAGTAAGCGTCTTCTGCTTCATAGACGACACACACCATACAAATATAGGTCACGACGACACCATTCATACAAATCTAGGTCACGACGACACACGCCATACAAATCTAGGTCACGACGACACCCGCCATACAACTCTAGGTCACAACGACACACGCCATACAAATCTAGGTCACGACGACACACGCCATACAACTCTAGGTCACAACGACACCCACCATACAAATCTAGGTCACGACGACACACGCCATACAAAATCTAGGTCACGACGACACACGCCATACAACTCTAGGTCACGACGACACACGCCATACAAATCTAGGTCACGACGACACACGCCATACAAATCTAGGTCACGACGACACCAGTCATACAAATCTAGGTCACGACGACACACGCCATACAAATCTAGGTCACGACGACACACGCCATACAAATCTAGGTCAAATACGGGGTAAATTACATTGACAACTAGACCAATATCATAAACCCAGAAATTCGCTGAGAATGTAGTACATTGTACAATATGTAGGTACTTTGTGTATTGCGAAACTTCTCTAACGTGTGTCGCAGGTTACGAAATGCTGCCACGTTTCAAACCAATGTAATTCAAGAATGTGACTGTATGTTATTACTATTGATGATAACATGACAGCCTTTCCATCATAGATTTTATGACACGGCACTGAGAAAAGGAAATTATAGCGCTGCTATTCAAAAAGCTTCAGTCATACTTAAAACAAGGTAGTAAAAACTATAAGCACGAATACATATAAACCTAAGACAATATGTCACAGTTAGAGTCCTTTCCAAGGTTCGACACGACTTATCACCGTTGGTCTGAGTAATTAAGTAACTAAATCAAACAAAGTACATACTAAAAAACTAACCAAAACTACCGACATTTAACCGAAACCGTAGTTATTCATAGTTCCAACTCAAAATTGGCAAAATAAAGACCTGCATGGACACCCTTGAATTTGATCAAGGAGAATAATACCAGATTTTCGGAAGGATAAGCGTCTTTTGATTCGCCGACAACTGCCTTGAAAATCTACAAACTTATTCTCTATCAAAGGTTTTCGTGTAAATGTGTCATTTGTTCACACATTGTCTTTCCTTTATCGCCAGCGCGAGTTTGAATAAGGGGTTTGTTTACTCGTCGGCATTTTCTTCTTGTTTTGAAGGTAGTGTTGGGAAGGTACTGCATACCTAATACTGTGTCGGACAGTATGTACCACCAGACTAGTGTGTTACTAACAAACACACGCAACGAAGGAAAATGACAGCGTGAGTGTGTAACTTCATTGCCAGACTATTATAATAAACTAGTCTGATGGTTCCTTTATATTTATTGTCGACTACCAACTCGTCACAGTTCTTTATATCCACTGTCAAACTACCAACTCGTCAAAGTTCTTTATATCCATTGTCAACCTTCCACCTCTTCAGACTGTTTTATATCCACTGTTAAACTACCAACTCGTCAGAGATATTCATATCCACTGTTAAACTACCAACTCGTCAGAGATATTCATATCCACTGTCAAACTACCAACTCGTCAGAGATATTCATATCCACTGTTAAACTACCAACTCGTCAGAGATATTCATATCCACTGTCAAACTACCAACTCGTCAGAGATATTCATATCCACTGTTAAACTACCAACTCGTCAGAGATATTCATATCCACTGTCAAACTACCAACTCGTCAAAGTTCTTTATATCCACTGTCAAACTACCAACTCGTCAGAGTTCTTTATATCCACTGTCAAACTACCAACTCGTCACAGTTCTTTATATCCACTGTCAAACTACCAACTCGTCAAAGTTCTTTATATCCATTGTCAACCTTCCACCTCTTCAGACTGTTTTATATCCACTGTTAAACTACCAACTCGTCAGAGATATTCATATCCACTGTTAAACTACCAACTCGTCAGAGATATTCATATCCACTGTTAAACTACCAACTCGTCAGAGATATTCATATCCACTGTTAAACTACCAACTCGTCAGAGATATTCATATCCACTGTTAAACTACCAACTCGTCAGAGATATTCATATCCATTGTTAAACTACCAACTCGTCACAGTTCTTTATCCACTGTTAAACTACCAACTCGTCAGAGATATTCATATCCATTGTTAAACTACCAACTCGTCACAGATCTTTATCCACTGTTAAACTACCAACTCGTCAGAGATATTCATATCCATTGTTAAACTACCAACTCGCTAGACATCTTTATATCCATTGTCAAACTACCAACTCGTCCGAATTCTCTTTCATATTCACTGTCAGGCTATTACCAACTTGCCACAGATCTATTCTTTATAGTCATCACATATTTCTCTTTTATATGCCGCTGTCATACTAACACCAACTCTGCTCGTCTATAAAATAGCGCTCCTTAAAAATATGTAATTATCCTTTTACGTATATATGGCATGAGTTCAGAACGCGAAAAGTTGCAGCTGCTATATTTTGTATTCTTCTTATACTGAAGACATACGAGATAACTTGAAAATCGATCATTATAGCAAAGAAAATCCGTTAAGACCAGGGTAAAGCTGTTTAGTATGTCAATAAGACCACCTGTTATGACATTGTAACTCTGAGGATCTCCTTTGACAGAAACCTTATCGCAGAGACATGAATCATGGACATCGATTGTTAACACGGTACAGGTGAATCCCATCCACTCGATCTTTGAACGATAAATTACTTAACTTCCGTCATGTTGACGGAAAAGCTTTTCCCCCCTAACAAACTAGGCATCTAGATTGCGAGAGGATGACAGAAATTATGCATTGCTCTTTGTAAAATTGAAAGGTAATCTACAAAGAAAATATTTTAATAATCGATATAATTGTAAAACAGAACTTACAACAACACTTATACAAAAAAATAATAATGGCTTCCTTCGTCTTCTGCGAACCTCGTCTAGATGCCGCCAGTACTTCCGGTAGTCACATCATGACGCATGAATCTGTTTAAACCATTGAAGGATAAAGCGGATATGCTTTTTTCTCTCTTAACACTACCTAACGTTCTAAAGGTATTATACCACAAAACCTAGGGAGTATATATAAATTACAAATTCCGATGAAATACATTTTAACGAGGAAACGAATTCTTGATTTAAAGGAAGCTAACGGGGCTTGAATAGTCTTTTTGCTGATCAGAAATGCTGATACACATGGAATAGCTCAACATTACCATGGTTATTTTATCTGATAGTCCAGGTCTTTAATACAATTATACCACTCTACATTAACATCAAATAGTGCTAATAAAGTAGGTCTCGTGACTGACCTTAGTTAATACATGATGTAGAAAAAACAAGAATAATCGGCATTCGAATTAATTCCGTACTTTCAGACGCGTGTGAGAACTGTTATCATGATCAGCTGATGCTATAATGAAAAGGACAATTTTGCACGTAACACTCATTTGTCTTTTTATCGATACAACCACACACGCACATGCTACATAGACCAATACGTGTAAAAAGAAGTTCTAAAGAGCTACTCACTGGATCTTAAAATCCACAACACAGGAAATCTCCGGTGTCTATAACGAGGTCATTTAAATGAGTAATGTTGTCCCTTGCGGATTACAGAAAGACGCCTGAAAATGTCCTAAATAAAAAGAGAAGCAAAATAGAATCCGTCTTTACTTCTGTCTAAGACATCTGTCATTGCGTATTTGAAAAGAACTAACTTGTTATCAATTCAAACTGTCAAGATCATTTGGGGCACGGTGTTCTAATTTTAGAACGCAAGATAATGACCGAAACGCCGCTAGTTCGAGTACACGGACACTAATTCCGTTTTTATTCTTGAACAAGATACTCGACATCCTTATGTTCCAGCCGACTCAGCTTATAAATGAATACGTGATAGGGCAGTGCAAGAAAGGTATGCAAGCTGTAAGCGCCGAAATGGCAGCTCCATCTGTATGCTCCCCGGGGAGTTGGAGGCCTCGGGGAAATATAACTTTCTCTTTTTATTTATTGTCGACACATCAATGGTGATATAACATATTATTTATTGTCGACGCATCAATGGTGATATAACAGATTATTTATTGTCGAAACATCAATGGTGATAAAACATATTATCTATTGTCGACACATCAATGGTGGTATAACAGAGTATTTATTGTCGACACATCAATGGTGATATAACAGCTTATTTATCGTCGACACATCAATGGTGATATAACAGATTATTTATTGTCGACACATCAATGGTGATATAACAGATTATTTATTGTCGACACATCAATGGTGATATAACAGAGTATTTATTGTCGACACATCAATGGTGATAAAACAGATCATTTATTGTCGACACATCAATGGTGAATAACAGATCATTTTTGGGTCGAAAATCAATGTGTGAAGAACAGATCATTTATGTGGACCAATCAATGGTGAAAACAGATTATTTATTGTCGAAAAATCATCAATGGTGATATAACAGTTTATTTTTGTCGACACTCATGGTGATAATCGATTGTATTGTCGACACATCAGTGGTGATATACGTTAATTATTGTCGACACTCAAGGTGATATAACAGATTATTATTGTCGACATCAATGGTATAACATATTATTTCGACACATCAAGTGGTATAACAGATATTTATTGTCGACAATCAATGGTATTAACAGATATTTATTGTCGACACATCAATGGTAGATAAACCGTATTATTGGCTCGCACACAATGTGGATAAATATTATGTTGTCGACACATCAATGTTTATAACATATTTTGCGACCATCAATGTTTAAACAGATTATTTATTGTCGACACATCAATGGTGATATAACAGATTATTTATTGTCGACACATCAATGGTGATATAACAGATTATTTATTGTCGACACATCAATGGTGATATAACAGATTATTTATTGTCGACACATCAATGGTGATATAACAGATTATTTATTGTCGACACATCAATGGTGATATAACAGATTATTTATTGTCGACACATCATGGTGTATATAACAGATTATTTATTGTCGACACATCAATGGTAATATAACAGATTATTTATTGTCGACACATCAATGGTGGTATAACATATTATTTATTGTCGACACATCAATGGTAATATAACAGATTATTTATTGGTCGACACATCAATGGTATATAACAGATTATTTATTGTCGACACATCAATGTTATATAACAGATTATTTATTGGCGACACATCAATGGTGGTATAACATATTATTTATTGTCGACACATCAATGTTTATATAACAGATTATTTATTGGCGACACATCAATGGTGGTATAACATATTATTTATTGTCGACACATCAATGTTTATATAACAGATTATTTATTGGCGACACATCAATGTTTATATAACAGATTATTTATTGGCGACACATCAATGGTTATATAACAGATTATTTATTGGCGACACATCAATGTTTATATAACAGATTATTTATTGGCGACACATCAATGGTGGTATAACATATTATTTATTGTCGACACATCAATGTTTATATAACATATTATTTATTGTCGACACATCAATGTTTATATAACAGATTATTTATTGGCGACACATCAATGGTTATATAACAACACTCAAATAAAACGACTATAAATGCTCAAATGATTAACAATCTTTGCAGTACATAAAAATACACACTCGTAACTTTTAAGTTTATAAAATATTCATTACAACTGAAATCGTTTTCAGCAATCATATCACAGTAAAGCACAATTGCATGTAGATAATGAAATATTAATGAACAGAGTTTTCATTGAAGCAAGGTTGTAACGTGTATGTGACATTGACATCTATATATCACAAATAAGTATATGTGAGTGGCCAACGATTGTTCCAGGATAATGTCTAGACGGATTAGGTTGTTACTGAATTTCGTTACGATAACATATCGCATGATACTAGGTTTAGACTTCGTATCTGCAGACAATTTGTCAACTTAATCAGAATATCTTAGCGATACTAATCCAGTAAAACATTATCTCTGAAATATTACTTACGTAAGGTTAGACATGTTAGACTGGTGTTCATATCAATTCATTATTAACCATTGGTAGTGATAGAGATACCACATGTTGGGCGATTGATAATTTCCGTTATGTATCGAATCGTATTCATTTCAAATGTGAAAATAACTTCGACCCTCGCGATGATTATGGAAAGTGGGACATGGCATCAACTATCATTCAAATAAATATCAAATTGCACTATGGAAATTAGTTTGTTCGTCATGACAACTTCGCCATAATGTGTAACACCGGGAAAAAGTGGTGAATTATTCATCGTGATCGAATGTTGGTATAATGGCATATTGTATTGTGTTGAATAATTTTATATACGCTGTACACTTATTGCATGAAAATTCATTATCATAAATGTGTATGATGACGATAATATTGGTAATAATGAGGATTCGTTCATTTAGTTTGATTTTAAATTGTTTAACGTCTCGGGAGGTTGGGGGCATAAAACAACACCTGACACATCCGGCATATCAACGAGAACACCTCTTATCACACAAATATAATATCCTATTATTCTTAGGTTACGATCATATAACTAACCTGTAATCTTTATCGACATATATCTCTAAAACAAATGTTTTAAATATTCTAAGTCCGAAGTCGACATCTGCCATCGTGATTGTGATATTCTAACAAGTAATGTCTTGAATCTAGAATCAAATATTTCATGTTAACACTGTAGGTTAATTTCAACAGCCGTGTTGTTTATTCAATAATTGAACAATCGTTATATTTACATAGGAATTGGAAAACAAGCTTAGAGCTTATAATCCACTTAGTTGGGGAAGTAGGGATGCTACTCTCCAGCAATGGAAAACACAGTAAGGGCTCCATGAAAGTCGTTCTTAGGAATGATCTAACATGATACGTCACATCTAACCATAATCACTGACTATGTGTAGCGTTATAAACAACATCCAGTAAAACCCTCACGAGGTATCCAATCGGAACGCATATTGCTGACAAGATACCGACTCTAATGTTCAGCTTTGCAAGGGATTCTTATCTGATGTTAAAAGTACATCCTCATTATTTGCCGTAGCCTGCCCCACCTACTGAGCAAAGTAAGTCGTTATCATTGTTACACCTGCGGCGTTTCTACTAATGACGACTCTGCATTTCCTGATCAAAACGTTTACACTCAAACATTACACTTTCATTCATATAAAGCTGCTGATACACTATACTTATTACAGTTTTCTATCATCCATTACGTGTTCGTTCTAATTCTCCCTAATGTGTATTGCTGCCACCTGATTTATCTTGGAACTTAATAGACGATTTATGGATTTTTAATATTGGAGAAGCAAACAGATACGGCGTGTTTCTCCATAATTCAGGATATCGCTATCTAAGGCATACAAGTGGTGTACATTGAGAACCAATTGTAACCAGTTCTGTGTGTAAAGCTCCCCCACCTGTTCCAATTTCAACCAATAAAAGGACAACCACGCGTTATGACGTCATATAAACAGTTTGTACACTTGCCGAATTACATCAAGAAGTTTCACGAGTGTCGGATAGGTGTCATCCAAGACAAAATTTGAGCAAAAATTAGGGAACTGAAGACATGGAAAGTAGACAGAGTAAAACAAAACGCACTTCCCCGAGCCTCGTTCCGGGGGTGTTAATCACGTGTATGTTGTATTAAACCAACATTAATTTGAAAATAATATCAATAAATTTTAATGACAAAATCATACGGAGCATTTATTTTTGGCATTTCAAGTATTTCAATATATTATCTACGTGCAAACATGACTGTTGATAAATGTAACCGGAAGACAATCGTCATATCTTCGGGAAATGTGTGTTTAAAAAGGACAAAATATCAGCGCGTTTAGAATCTTTGGACTTTGGGATGTAGCAAAAGTATCGTCCCCAGGAGAAATTCCACGTTGCATGTTTTGCCACCAAAATAAAACAACCTGATGATGCCACGAGACGGTAGTTATAACATGAGTTAGGTCGCCGTACTGCGACAGACAATGGCGACAATCAATTGAAATCATTATTTTCTGATTGGGCAAACACTACCCTCCAGGTCGATCGGTGCTTACACGTATGTCAAAATCTATATATGGTTCTAACAGCATACATATACTACGACAAATCAATTTAATGTTTATATTTCTCGGATGTGATGACGAGATTTGCCTCCTTACATATGCTTTGACCTTCAGCACGAAATCTTTTAGCAGGCTCAGGGAGGATAGTCTAGCTATTGGTACGTTGCGTTAATTATTCCAGTACCACATACAACTGCATGGTAACTGATACTTAATTAACTCGTATACTTATAAAATGTATACGATCCTTTAAGCTAGTACAATTACTAACAACGGATAATAAAAGGGAAATAACAGAGATACATTGTACATAGATCTCGCTATGAAAAAACATCCATTAGATAATATGTAAATATGTTGTCCACACTGGGGAGTGAGTGTACATATGCCTTCTGTGTACATGTATCATTGTGTATTTGTGTTATATATATATATGTTATATACATGTATGTATTGTTTTAAACCGATGAGTTGTATGACTCAAGGTAATAAAGAACTTAACTTGTAAACCTTGTCTCTTGCCCATTTGCTGCTTTATCTTCACAATAAAATATTCTGAAACGACAAAGTCGTATAATTTAGCGTAGACTTTCTATAGCTCAGATTTTAAACCGGATTGATTTCCTGTAGTTTCCTAATTAACTTATTGCAGGATATATTAATGTTATGATTTGTCACGTACCTGAAGAAATAATTCTACAAATAATGCAATGGTGTGAGCAATAACTGTTTATTGTAACCGCTTGCCGTGTGCAGCAGTATTTATAATTACTCTTACCGTTTGTTTACGATTTTCTTACATCTAACGCTAATGGTAATCCGGTATAATCTAGTTCCTACAACATTGATCGCATTTCCATATTCAGAGAAATAAGCTTATACTATTTATTACCAAGATATGTTACGGTCTTTTTTTAGACATGAATCCATGCGCTCCATCCTTAATCCATGATAGGTAGTAGACAATACCTATTGTCTACACCATAGAAACTCGTCTAAAAACAACAAATAATGCCGGCATAATAACGAAACCATTATTCCCACTCCAAATCGATAAAATGACGGCGACATATGAACAAAAATATAGATTTGACCCTTTTAAAAAGTACAAGGATAATAGGACCAGGCGTTCCGAAATAGTAAGCATTTAAAACATCCGCTTAGCGCTCAGCATTTTGATAATGCAACGACTGGTTCGCCCGTTGTCAGTATAATGTGACCGGATGAGATATCCTGCTTGGTGACTACGGCATTATGCTTCAGTAAGGTATCTTATTTAAAGTTGGCATTCGTTGCGTGATATAATAAGGAGACAAACACGAACAATCCACAGCTTCTTACACATTGACCACAGGCATGCATCCTGAACACTGGGGAAACCGTCCTTAAATGACCTTGGCTTTTGATAGGACGTTAATCAATATAAAACTTTTATCAAATACAAACCCCAGATGTGTTATATATTATAACGATAGTCACACGCAGATTTGTTTCAAAGGGCTTCAGTTAAATTATTTTTGATAATTATAAGATAATGATTCTTGGTGTTAATTAAATGCTATTTTTATTTTTTTAATCAGTTTACATTGTTTAAATCATTGAAGGAACTTTATGTCATAAATATTGATATTTGTTACCATTGATATCTAAGTTCCAATGAACACAGATTTAATATCACGTGAACACTTTGACCCCTGACTACAATATGAGAGAGCTTCGTTTCTTATACCAATTACATTCTTCGTCGCCAATTCGCCTGTTGATTGAAATGTTCCATTACCGAGAGTGAACTTCTTTGCTGAGTGGTTAAAAGGCCTTATCGACACATTCTTAGTGTTAATTATGCTGTTTTAGTTCCCTCCAACTGGCACGTAATGGCTGTGCATATTGTGACTTCCACGTGCACATTAAACATGTCGTTTGATCGATGCCATTTACGTACAGCGACGCTACAGCACATCTCTGGACTACAATTAAGGATTTGAGATCAGGAACCTTAAATGCAACACTACATCTGTACATCAAATCTTACAGATGAGAACAAGCATGTTACATTTAATCGTCGCAAGATTTTGTTTGGTTTTGTATTGTTTAATGTCTTAAGAAAATTTATGGCCATTTCAGAACGGCATCCTTTGTTTGTGTTTTGGTAGGCTGCGGTATGTACGTGCGGGTCTCTTTGTGATACCACGAAACTGATGTACAATTTATAGTGCTACCTCACTGAAGCATACTGCCGAAGACACCCAGCAGGACACCTAACTCGGTCACATTAAACTGACAACGGGCGAACCAATTGCACAGCTCCCAATTTATTGCAGTTCATTGATCACTTCTGTTTTGAACACCTAAACTACCCGTATTGTCATCGGGTTGATATCGATATCAATTCTTATGTGTAGAAGGTGTTTTTTTTTTATCTGGCAGCCCCAGACCTGGCTTAAGATGCATTGTCTCTGTTATACACCACTGCAAAATTAAATATTATATTTCTAATCGTCTAGCAACACAGTATAAACATTACTAAAAGGAAATGTTCTAAATTAGTCAACACTTCGAGAAGTCAAAACCATGCCAACTCAAATAATAGAGAACACTTTATATTCACTTGGTATTATGATGTTATAATTCATAATAATGTCACTAAGTATTGAAATGAAACACAAAGGACGCTACGAGTACAGGCAGGTACGACTTAAACAAAAAATATTAATGATTGCTATGTCAACGAACTCGTATTGACCCAGAACAAAACTCGGTAACGGACGAATAACTACATCTCTATTTGCATAAAACCGGCTCTGTATTAACAAACTTACGTGTCTCCAGAATGGCGGAAACGGTTAATTTAAAGTTAGGGAAGGTTTTGTTATTTGAATAACATGGTTTGTATGCTATCATAACCGCTTTAGATAGTATTGCAGTTAATTTACTAACACGAATGGCTAGCAGGCCTTCACTAATCAATCCTTGGCACGCCGCCAATGGCAGTGTAACACCATACAGACACTCTTAACACAATCCTGTAAATATTGTCAGCATATCCTGTTACATAACACGTAGAAAAGCTAGGATGCTGAGTAAAAGCTCCCTCTTTAAATGGAAATGATTCTCGACAAAGTCTCGAGGGAAAAGGCACTTTGTTGCAGATAATTAAGCAAATTCTTTACGTCATAAAATATCGGAAAACACTCTTAAATCAAAGTGAATCCAATAATGCTTGTTCACATGCGCAACATCACACTTTTGTTAATATTTGTGATATTTTTGGGATTTTTTTGTCGGTATCATCTACACGCTGAATGGAACAAGAATTTCTAAACATTGGAACATATTTTCAGTTGTTTCCTTCCAATGAACAAAATGGATCACAGAACGCAAGGCTGAATTATGATACGCAGATCAAGATAATATAATTGATATTATATTTGAATATGACTACATGCAAATGAGTTAACTTTATAGTAGGTGAATAAATCCTAATAACCTACAATAATACCAGTCTGGTACAAAGAAAAAGAATTCAGTTTCAGAGCAATCCCATTAAGATATACTTATATATCATTGATTCAAATCAAGATGTTTTTTTTTATATGTAGGCTCTTGCACCAGAGTCCAAAGCGATAAAAATCAGTGTCCGTAAGATTGTTTATCATTACGGAGGTCAAAGAGTTGATAATGATATTATTTCTTATACGGAATACCCGGAGTCACAACAGGACAACTATCTAGAGTTCAAACCAAGCAAGGACATAGAAGAAGTAATAATGATAGCGATATACCCTAGTCATCCCTAGGTTAATTTCGAATTGCCGTCGATATTGAAGCAAGCCCAGTTCGCTGTTGGTAAAGGACTAGATTAAGAGCTCGAATTGATATTGAATTATAACCGAGTCACCGCAAGTGTTAATGTCAAGGCTGTCCAACTGGTAACGATATTGATATACGTACCTGGTGATTGCTCGGTATGTCTAAGATTAAGGACGCATGTTGATATCATTACAGTCGAGTCAATGCAAGTTAATGTCAAAGCTGAACAGCTTGTAATTATTTTGAACAAAAGTCACTATTTTGTGTACACCGTCACGTTTATATTGAGTTATAACTCAGCAGGACTATCTTTCCGTTCACTTGGTGTTGTTTTTTTTGTCCTAAATGACTCAAATTGTCGATGGGACGTAATACAATACGATATATTGGCCGGCTAGGTATTGTTTACACCTATCAACACGAGTTCATTTAAGGACGGTATGATGGAAACAAAAAAGAAAGAAAAGAAAGGCAAAGATTAATATCCCAAGTGTTAGAATTGCGCAGCAGATATATTTGGTTTCTCCTACACCACCTTAGCGGAAGACTGAACATAATCCGCGATTCTGCAGAAGGTCCACATTTTAGTCGCCTTCTAAGATAATATAATTGAACTGCTTTACTATTGTTTAACGTCCTGTCAACATATAAGGTCATTTAATGATGACCTCCCGTGCGTGTGACATGCATGTGTGAGGTGAGTGCGGGTGTGTGTTTTGGAAAGCTGCGGTATGTACGTCTTAAGTCTCCTTGTGATCGCCATCAACGTTCGCCGATTTTTAGTGCTACTTCACTGAAGCATACTGCCGAAGACATCCCGCAGGACAACCCACCCGGTCACAATATATTGTCAAAGGTCGTCCCACCCACAGCATTTCAAGCGCTAAGGAGGAGTGGCAACTACCATTTTTAAAGACTTTGGTTTCTTTTGGTTATGGCTGAGATATACCAAAGTCTTTCAAATGGTAGTTGTTGCTCCTGCTTAGCGTTTAGCATTGATGGTGTGGGACAGTATATTGTGACCGGTGGGATGTTTTGTGTTTCTTTGGCACTATGCTTCAGTGAGGTAGCGCTACAAAGTTGACATCAGCTCCGCGCTATCACAAAGAGACAAACACTAACATACCAAAATCTCCCAAAACGTGCACACGCACTCACCACATGAATGCATCTCGCACACATTTGAACCGCCCTTAAATGACCATATATATATTTATAGGACGTTAAACAATACAAAACGAAACCAGAAATATTGGACTCGCCCATTTTGATATCAAAATATTTTATGGAGAAGAATTGCAGAAACAGAGAAAAGTTATGACATTTTTCTCGAGTGCGCTGGTCTCGTGATTGAGAGAGATAAATCACCTCAATATGTAAATAAAATACGAAAGTTCGGTGTTTTTGTCAATCTTCGCACACAGATATATATACATGTATATAAAATTCGTTATCATAGTGCAATCTGGTAGTGATAAGACAGTTACAACATATACGTCATTAGAGAGTTCCACAACTAACCAATTAATTCCGAACTAAA
Source organism: Pecten maximus (assembly GCF_902652985.1). Lineage (NCBI taxonomy): Eukaryota > Metazoa > Mollusca > Bivalvia > Pectinida > Pectinidae > Pecten > Pecten maximus. The sequence continues at coordinate 16,759,435 of NC_047025.1, read as the reverse complement.
CACCCCTCGTTGTTTTATTGTACTGATCACCTCTCGCCTGTAAATATGCTCGTCCGCTTAATGTTTGTGTCTGACTGGATATGCAGACGAAATGAAATATAAATATGGTGACCTCAGATCTTGTATAAATGTAAATCGAATTAATAAGGAATACAACGTAACCGTGCTTCCAAATGGGTCTTATCTGCCAATTAAGATGTGTATTTACAAACGGATAACAAATGTGATTATAGACGATTTAGCACTGCCAATATATCCTGATTCAACATCAATATGTTTTCTTGATAGCATTACTTATAGAGCTAACACACACTGCTAGATAAGTTTTACAAAAAGATAACCTCTTGTAAGACAATCGCAATAGAAACGACAATACAGAAGATTAGGGCAGGGTATTATACGGGCTGATATCAAGAGATAAGAGATAATTGACATGTGATATTTCTCAGTGGAATGCCATCTTCAGTAAGGGATTATTGCATGGATATAACAGTCCTAATGTCTGTTTCTGCGGGCCTGAATCTCCTCTATATCAATTGCAAGGAAACTCTAACTAAATATTTTAAATAACAGAGATAGCACACAGGAAAGCGAGGCAAAGACAAAGTTTCCAAATGCTGCAATAGGGACTTTAGGCCAATTTTAGCTTCGGCAGTTTCCGATTAGTAGAAAATGGGAGGTAAACCACTTTTAGACACCTTTTGCAACCAAAAAGCGGCGGAGTACAACATGCTTTATTCTTTTCTGACCATGCAAGGGTTAAAACTACAGGAATTGAATCTGTAAATAGTAGCCATTATCACAAAATATTACATATTGAACAAACAATGTCATATAATCAAAGCCGAGTTGTTCCTCGACCAAGAGTTTTAAAACCATTTTCATGGCAACAATGATGGCAATGAAATATTTGACACATTGTTGCACATGTAATTTATTCAATATTGGTATCAATATTATATAGATATTAGCGGGGAAAGGCTGGTTTTATTCTCATGTTTTTCTTCATATTGGGAATAATTTCTTGAAAATAGATTCAAAATTTTAACACCAGAGGTTGTATAAGCAGGAATGTTTCTACCGAAAAATCGAAAAAAAATAACAAAAGGGAAATTGAAGTGATCATGCTTCCTATCTCATATTTAAGTGGTTCTCGGTCACGTTGTAGGCCTATGTAAAGGTGGAAGTAAGCTTCTGATATAGAACACTGCAAGCGTACTAAGTTTCGGGGGCTTTTATATTTAGTAGTGTTCACAGGATCATTATATCAAAAAAAAATTAAGCAGTAAAAAACGCGGAACTCATGTGGAAACCTAAAATTAACATACATGTATATCCGCGTACTTCTCTTAATTGGTGATACATTGCAATTAACTGTACAAGGTTACATTAGTCTAATAAGTGGTAGTATATAGATCGACATGGTCAATGAGTTTCTTAATATCTATATATATAAAAGAGAATACAATATGTCTCTGTTTAATTATACTCATGTCAAGGTTGTGATAATCAACATTTGTTTCACTGTTATAAATACTTGACTAAGGTTGTCTTCACGTTTTTAATATCTTGTCGTTGGCTTGTAGTATGTGTAACACGTGCCTCTTTTTGAAACAATATATCGATAGAATGTAGTCTGAATTCAACTGGGAAATGATGTGTGAATTATGGATTGCTTTTTTTTTTAAAGTTTAATTCATCTCGTTGACAGTATGGAATGTTCCAGACAAAAACTGAAGTGTCTATTACAGGAATAATCTCTGTCTTTATTGAGGTATCGCAAAAATGATGATGCAATTTGTGAGGGGAAACAGTCAAAACATTGGGCCTAGTAAGATGATATAATTTTTAACCTTTTCCCGAATAGCAAGTTGCAGGTATGTAATATATTCAATACCAAATTTAATCATTAAGTCAAAGCAAAATAATATGCTAGAACAGATTGCCATTCCATATTTCGTAATACGTAACTAGCAAAATTGCAATTGCTTGTGTTACGTTCGCAGCTTTCACGGTCTCCACCAACTGCATCAGCAGCAATGAACGTCTTAAACTACAAAAACAATAGAGGAATAACTACGTCATTAAAGTGTAAATCACATAATAGGAACTAAGTCGACAATAACACTAACATGTTAACTGAGGCAGCAGTGTGTTTAGTGTTCAATGTCCCTACAGCAGGTTCATATGGCAACGGTCATGGGACTACTGACGGACCAATTAAGTGCTATCTCACTGGAATGTCATACTTGGGCACGATGGCACGACACCGCACCGTGACACATTGTATTGATAAAGGAACAATCAGTCCTTACAACCAACTTAAACCCTGAGCGACAAGCGGAGATCACCTCCTATAAAAAAAAATATCGGTTAATCTCGGCTACGGGACAGATCTCACAACTGTCTTCGCTTTTCTCGCAGGAAAAAATGTAATAAAGTAGGAAAAATAATGTTTACAAATTTTGCACTGTCTAAGAAGATTAATTTCGTCATCTCAAGAGAGGGCAATTTCAAAATTTCTACATAAGTCACCCCTTATGTACATATAGTGGAAAACCCTATTTTCGATCTCCGACCAGCAGGAATGTATCGGTCTAGCATCGTTTTCCATCCCTCTGCACTTTTTAATTGCAATTAGCTATATGCCACGGTCGCAGCGTCAACTTGCTTGCCAACTGCTACAGTGGCGCCGCCGGAGGAAGATACAGCAGTAAAGGAATCGGTGACAGTAAGAACAACAACATACATATGACTACACTCACACTGTTAACATAAGTCTAAATAGAGGTCACAGCAGGACTAATATAAAAACGGTAACTGGACCGACAGCATATATAATAATGTCACGATGACTTAATTGTATTTTAATCTGACATATCGAACATTAGAAGGCAGTTATAGCTATAAACTAATTGAAAGAGGAGTTAATGTAAGCTTTTAGCTTGCTTTTCATTCCTCGTTGTGTCTTTGGAAACTGCAATGTGTAAATAATGAAAAATAAAATATTTAAACCAAATTCTTAGAAAAAAACATGCATTTTGTATTATTGGTGACGTTTTCATACGACCATTAATAACTTGAATATACACTTCGTAACATATGGAAATGGTGAGAATGCAACAAATGTTACCTGTTTTCCAGATCGATGCATGCATAAACATAATATGCTACATTTATATAGGAGAATTAACTGAAACTCGTATCAATATGTGACTGCATTTACTATGCATTGACGATTCAATAAATTGATAAACCTATATCTCCTCCTCACTTGAGTATAATCAAAACTATAGTCACAGTCGTCATGGTCACCACGCATACTTTTTTAAGGTCAAAACTAAAGCTAACGTAATGGCAGAGACCGAAAAGTTTGGAAATCCAGAAAGGACGTCGGTCTTATCAAAACGAATTATTGATTAATGTTGAAATATATAGGGTGGATACTTTAAACCTCCCATTTAATCATTGTTATTTTTTGGATTTATATATTTTTATTTCTAAATGACATTTTGAATAAATGAAACTAAGTTTTAGGACATTTGTATTGTTTAAAGAAGAAAAAACTGCTATTCATCAAAATTTAAACGAGTCCTGCAGGTAACGACAAACCTTGGGAACATGTCCACATGGAAAAGGTTTGTTTTTACGCCAGTATAAAGGGTAAGCATTCATATAACAATTTGTGCCTTTACTTACTTACTTAGGTATTGCACACTGACTGAGGTCGTAGCACAGGCTAGAACTTAATAGCCTACCCACTGAAGGCAAAGCCAGAGTTTCCCGGATTTGTTTCCAGAAATAACGTGAAAGGGCGTTAATTCATTGCGACCGCATTTTGAAATAACCGATTTACCTTATAGAACACTCCTTCCGGCTTTGTTTTACAGTGAACTCTACGCTATATTGATTAATTTACCAATACTATAGAAATATAATATTTCTTTATTTATCCTAAGGCAGCATGTTTGTATATCGACTTTCGACTTACAGTATTAGCCTCGCACGATGACCCTTGTTAAATGGTGTGTCAATCTTGCTAGCAATGGCTTTTATGTACCGTATGAAGGTAATAATTGAAAAACAAACGTTTGTGTAAGCATTTAGTAGTCATCGTCAATATTGTATAAATGTGATGTTGTTTTCCATGTGTATTGTGTATCATTTTGATGGAAAAATGGATTGACAGACCATTTGGCTATTGATTACGTTTGAACGAGGGCAATCTTATGTATGTCTGCCAAAACATCCCATGTGTTATGGTAAAACTGTCAATATATAGCGGTGTTGGTGAGAATGAAAAGGAATATATGGCGAGGTACCAATATGAATGGTTATTTCTAGTCATCAAAGCGTTATTTTACCCTGCGAATGAATAAAATCAAGCTAAAACAAAAACAAAAATAAACAAAAACCTAAATTCCATTTTTTCCCGGACGTGCCATATGTTTATTCTCTATGTAACAACCTGAATTCCATTAAAGAAAGTATTGCCAACGCTAACGAAATAACGATTATCATGGTGACAAAATACCAAGGAAACAATGATTTTTGAAAATCAAAAATAACTAGCATAAAATGTTTATCAGGAAATGGTTACTGAGAAGGAATAATGTAGTATTCCCATTAGTATAATTGTGTATAGAGGCCAGGCCGAAGTTGTTCGAGGGCAAGCTTTTATATTTTCATTTTCACCACAACACCATTCTGAAATGAGGTGTTTGATTTATAATAAATTATTCAACAGCAAACGCTGTATTATTCGATACATGAATTGTACACAAATTGCAACCTCAAGCATTAACTTATTCCCATCGGAAGTATCTATACCATGCTTTGGTGGTTCCACAGCAGTTTTATTACTCTAATAAACAGCAATATGTATGGGATATAGAGATTGTTTACTATATGTGGCGATTTGTAACCTCATTCCAACACATTTGATCATAAATGTTGTAGTAGGCCTATCGTTATATGGATATGATACTGACTGTGTAAATAAAATCATGACCATGTTAAAATCATTATCAACACATTGAAACTGTCCAATAAATCTGCCTGTCCATGCTGTTTTAAGCTGTAACAGGAGAGGCGTTTAGGAGTAGAGGTGAAATTGATCTCTCTGATAGTCTCCTCATCAAAGTAGGATTGTTACGGTGATCGGACACAATAGAATCTCATCGATACATACACAGTACAGTAATGAAACACTTTTATCTCACAGCACTATGGTATGTTACACGCGGATCCTTTCACTTGTCAATATCTGTCTGACCGAGTTTTTGAAGGACTTGCTGTGGTGCCAATGAAAAAGGAGATCATATCATTCAATCATATCTCCAAAGCTTGCAACAAGTGATATTGAATTTTTCTTATGGCTACTACATCTGGAGGACATGAATACGGGGTTTTTTTCAACCGATTCTTGTATTTTTATACTTTTACTAATGTTTGTGAAATTTGCATTGATAAACAATAAATTATAGTTGGTTGTGCACGAATGGACATCAGCCTGTATAATCAAAGTCTCTACAAAGATCTTAGTTTACAGTAGATATTGTTTTTACGCAATATTCAATAGACTCTATTAAAATTTATTATTCAAAAGTCGAAATTTTTGTCTGTCTTGCAAATATATAATATCGCATGGAGCTGACTTTCTACACAAATATTAATTATTGATAGTTTGATTAGAAACAAAACACCTGCACGGTACTCAACTCCTTTCATCCTCAGTCTAACAAGAGCACACAAGAATAATTCCAGTCGGTTTAGCATATATATAAAAGCCAATGCCTGCTGTGTACCGGAACAAATTCTTTCATTCAGGAATGTGTGACATTTCCGTTACTTTCCATATAATTCTGACTCCATGTCGACGTATCAGACACAACAATACCGAGCGATAAGTTAGAATTGTCGGTTATTATGCTTTATATGTCAAATTACATTGAAAGTACTTTTATGGACCAGATGATCAGGATATTTCGAATTACGATATTGACTGTTCGATAATGGTACAATTATAACAATTATACAAATTATGAACGTACCTTATACTATTCAAAGGGTCGTAATCTATAAATGTATATGGTATTATAGTTAACATTTGACATCTAACAAGAAGTTTTCAAGTATAGGCGTAACTATACTATACAATATACTCTCTGATTTTACCGGTTATGACAAGAGTAAACCTTGCTGATAAAATACTATGAGGTAGGTAGATACTTGTAACTGTTGTTAGATAATTATTGTTCTACTTATTGTCACATTTAACAAAGATCATGTGGGCAACAATTCTTTTCTGTAAACCCTGTTGTTCATGTTTGCAACTTAGAGAAAAAATTAAACTAATTAAGATATATGGTCATATTCATAACTTTGCAACAAAGTACCAGATTGTGGTTGGTATATATATTGTGAGAGTATGGCTGGTGTCACTTACCGTTCGAATCGTAATGATGCCAAACGTCCATGAACTGGTTAGCTGTAATCTGCTTAAACTCTCTGGTATTCAAATCCCGAAATTGTCGCAAGAAATTTCCGTCGGCGGTTTCTGCCATGTTTATGTATATTTCCAAAATAAAATCAGTGATATTTCAACTTTGTGTGAAATGAAAATCGCAATTCAGTATTTCCTAATTGGTTCAATATTCAGCCTGTTCTATGGAGAGAAGTTAAAGTGACACACACCGTAATGTAACGAGTCAGAAACTGCTAGGGATCACATGTACACAAGTTGCTGAAACAGAATTCAATAATGTTCGCGCAGGCGCAGAAAGCTAATCCACGTAACAGGTGTATGTATCGAATTAAGATACATAGAATGTGAGAATGTGTACATATACAACGTCTGTGGTCACTGAACAATGATGTACTTTTTAAGTCTCGGTTTCAGTGCTTTACAGGCGAGATGACAAAGGACACATGAGAAAGCTCCAGAGACGACACCAAATACTACCTGTACTCTGCTGGTAATCCCACCATTCACCACATTGCCAGCAGATGAGAGAGTATAGAGATGATAAATTCACGGTATTGAATATCTGTCTCCAATCCGTTATGCTGAGTGTGGTGTACCTAGCGCTGGGTAGTCAGTGGATGTCGCACTCGTGTGATAGCGTGCATGGATAATTACCTTGTGTTTCCATCTTTCGATTTTTAAGAAGTAGTTATTATATAAACAGACCGTTTATTGAAGAGAGTGAGCGATGTATGTGATAAACAGTTATCGCCGTAGTGACATGATATTAATCGATATATATATATAAAGCTATTGTTATTCCATCGTAAATCTACCTGTATGTAATTACTTCTACTGTCCTTGATTACCAACAAGAGTTTGTGGTGTAATCTGCTTTATAATACATTATTAATTCATTAGATAATGATACTTGAGGAAAAACCGTGTATACAAAGAAAAACTCAATCATCAAACGTTCCTTTAGAATAGTATTCGTTAAATAAAGATAAGTGTATAAACTTTGCGCCGTAAAGAGTGGTATTTGCTATATTTACTGTGTAAGATCAAAACAAGTTTTGATAAACAAATATTAATATGTGCAAAGATGAATACTTGACACAATAGATCTCCGACCTCTACCTTTAACCTCTACCTTTGACATCTAATTTTGACTTCTACTTTTGACCTCTACCTTTAACATCTAATTTTGACTTTTACCATTGACCTCTACCTTCATACCTCTGTTTTCGTTTCCCTACACATTCGTAAATGTTCTCTTTGTGCTTGTCTAGTAGATTTTTAAGAGTCTCCATACATTTATATTATTGTTCATATTTTCCTCGTTTTATCGATTTTGTGTTAGAATCGTGGATTTGTTATTATGTCGATAGTCTTTGTTGTTTTAGCTATAAGCTTGAGACTAATGTCAGTCAGGCTAATGCTCTACCTTATTGTTGGAGTAAACATGCCTTATTCTCGGTTCACAATAACATTAGCCTCATCACAGTGTGTTGTATTGTCGGGGACCGAGTTACCACGGGTGGTACTCTCCGCTGTCGTTTTTTCTTCTTTTCGTGTTGCTTTAAATTAACACGATCCATGTAAAAGCATAAATCCAATGTTGTCACGGTCTTCTTAATGTTCAAAACATAAAAATCACTCCAAACATCCACAGAATAAATGTTGTAGATGGAACTACATTTTGTTAGATTTTTTTTGTTATGACGGATGCTAAGACCGTACAAAGAAATTTCGGACACTTTCCCGCGAAAACGGCTGTTCGCTCATCGACATCACTACAAAGCAAAACAATGCCAATATAAGAATGGAATTTATTTTTCAACATTCATGAGTTATTAACGACATTGGCTTTCTGGTTAGCTAACGCGATTCATGGAATAAGTCCAGAGGCAATGCTGTTATGACCTCACGGATGTCGCAAAAACAAATTTCATTCTTTAATTGTGGGTATAAACCTACCTTTTTGTTGGTGTAATTATACCTTATTGTTGGTGTAAACATACATTATTGTTGGTGTAAACATACCTTATTGCTGGTGTAAACATACCTTATTGCTGGTGTAAACATACCTTACTGTTGGTGTAAACATACCTTACTGTTGGTGTAAACATACCTTACTGTTGGTGTAAACATACCTTACTGTTGGTGTAAACATATATTATTGTTGGTGTAAACATACCTTATTGTTGGTGTAAACATACCTTATTGCTGGTGTAAACATACCTTATTGCTGGTGTAAACATATCTTATTGTTGGTGTAAACATACCTTACTGTTGGTGTAAACATATCTTATTGTTGATGTAAACATACATTATTGTTGGTGTAAACATACCTTACTGTTGATGTAAACATACCTTACTGTTGGTGTAAACATACCTTAATGTTGATGTAAACATACCTTATTGTTGGTGTAAACATACCTTACTGTTGGTGTAAACATACCTTAATGTTGATGTAAACATACCTTATTGCTGGTGTAAACATACCTTAATGTTGATGTAAACATACCTTATTGTTGGTGTAAACATACCTTACTGTTGGTGTAAACATACCTTATTGTTGGTGTAAACATACCTTATTGCTGGTGTAAACATACCTTATTGCTGGTGTAAACATACCTTACTGTTGGTGTAAACATACCTTATTGTTGGTGTAAACATACCTTATTGCTGGTGTAAACATACCTTATTGCTGGTGTAAACATACCTTACTGTTGGTGTAAACATACCTTATTGTTGGTGTAAACATACTTTATTGTTGGTGTAAACAAACCTTATTTTTGGTGTAAACATACTTTATTGTTGGTGTAAACATACCTTATTGTTGGTGTAAACATACCTAACTGTTGGTGTAAACATACCTTACTGTTGGTGTAAACATACATTATTTTTGGTGTAAACATACCTTATTGTTGGTGTAAACATACCTTATTGTTGGTGTAAACATACCTTACTGTTGGTGTAAACATACCTTACTGTTGGTGTAAACATACATTATTGTTGGTGTAAACATACATTATTGTTGGTGTAAACATACCTTATTGTTGGTGTAAACATACATTATTGTTGGTGTAAACATACCTTATTGTTGGTGTAAACATACCTTACTGTTGGTGTAAACATACCTTACTGTTGGTGTAAACATACCTTATTGTTGGTGTAAACATACCTTACTGTTGGTGTAAACATACCTTACTGTTGGTGTAAACATACCTTATTGTTGGTGTAAACATACCTTATTGTTGGTGTAAACATACCTTATTGTTGGTGTAAACATACATTATTGTTGGTGTAAACATACCTTACTGTTGGTGTAAACATACCTTACTGTTGGTGTAAACATACCTTACTGTTGGTGTAAACATACCTTACTGTTGGTGTAAACATACATTACTTGTTGGTGTAGAACATACATTATTGTTGGTGTAAACATACCTTATTGTTGGTGTAAACATACATTATTGTTGGTGTAAACATACCTTATTGTTGGTGTAAACTACCTTACTGTTGGGTGTAAACATACCTTACTGTTGGTGTAAACATACCTTAATGTTGGTGTAAACATACCTTAATGTTGGTGTAAACATACCTTATTGTGGTGAAACATACCTTACTGTTGGTTGTAACATACTTATTTTGGTGTAAACATACCTTATTGTTGGTGTAAACATACCTTACTGTTGGTGTAAACATACATTATTGTTGGTGTAAACATACCTTACTGTTGGTGTAAACATACCTTACTGTTGGTGTAAACATACATTATTGTTGGTGTAAACATACCTTACTGTTGGTGTAAACATACCTTACTGTTGGTGTAAACATACATTATTTTTGGTGTAAACATACCTTATTGTTGGTGTAAACATACCTTATTGTTGGTGTAAACATACCTTACTGTTGGTGTAAACATACCTTACTGTTGGTGTAAACATACCTTACTGTTGGTGTAAACATACCTTATTGTTGGTGTAAACATACCTTATTGTTGATGTAAACATACCTTACTGTTGGTGTAAACATACCTTACTGTTGGTGTAAACATACATTATTGTTGGTGTAAACATACCTTACTGGTGGTGTAAACATACCTTATTTTTGGTGTAAAGATACCTTATCATACACTTCCCGTGGCTCACCTCAGTCCTATTACAAACTTTGTTTAGTTATGAAGTGAAGGTTGCAGTGGCAAGGTTTATGTATACTACAGAAGAGTTATTTTACTATAGTTAGATATGAAGGAAACCTTGTGATAATCCGCTCCTTTGAGAAAGTTTCCTAAATCAAATCATTCATTTTATTCATTTTTTTTTTCACTTTTTACACTACCATACCACATTCCAATCTTTTAATGCTTTCAAAGAAAAGCGAACGGAAATCCAAGACTATTTATAAAAGATGGTGATTCTGATACCGTCAACCCTGTTCTATCAACAATGTGACGTCGACCGGATTTGACCTAGATTTATTTGGTCGGTATAGTAGAAAAATCAAAAGGCGCTAATTATGTCTTCGATGGTTTCCTTGTAAATATTTTCTTTTAGTTTTATCAATTTTAAGAGCTACATATTCCTAATAATATCGGCATCACCTCATTTTGACGATGATAATCCTATATTTCTGTGTAACTGTTAAAGTTTGAAAGTAGTCAGTCTTCATTCTCCCCATAATTACATCCAAGGGTGCACGTGAAAAGGTATAGGGTCACCTGCCCGACCAGGTGAGTTTTCTCCGGACACTCTGGTTTCCCCCAAATATAAGACACCTCGCGCGCTTTCATCTGGATCAACACGCTAATAAATACTTTATATCACTCGTTTCGCAACTGTTGTGCAATAAATAGGTTTTTTACGCGTTTGTTGTAAGACACTTTTTGAAGAAGCAAACTTCAGAAAGCGGAAGAAAGCAAAACAAAACAACGCAATGTTTTGCCAAAGCTATGACGAAACCTTTATGCAAATTAATTTGCTTGCTATAAGATTGATGAAATGCTTCTTTCAACACGTGATGGGGCCAACATGATGACTTAAATCGATGAGGTCAACCTGTTGTATTTTTGTGTATGATGAAGCTATTGTAGGTTTCATATCAGTCTATATGCTAGTTATTGTATGTACGGTTTTAATTATATGCACTACTGCTGCTGAAGATTTGATGTCACTTAGGAACAGTGCCTACTTCGGCGGAACCAATTAAAAGGTATGTAAGTGTCACTGTACTAATTGTCATGTCACAGGCATACTAGCATAATATCCCCAAGCATAATGTGACCGGGTGGGTGTCCAGCTGGAAGTCGTTGGCATTATGCTTCAGTTGAGTAGCAATATAAAGTCGGCATCAGTTCCGTGATATCACCAGAAGACAAACACAAACATACGTCAGCCTCCCAAAACACACGCATACATCACTATCACAAGGAAGGCCATCCTTAATTGACCTAATCTATTGATAGAACGTTAAACAATACCTAACCTTAAGCTAAATCACCGGCCCATTCTGGTTACTATTTGGTGTGTGTTTAAGTTATTCTCAAAGTCTCTGAGTTCTGTACATAAATCTAGGTGCTGTTTTTGTTTTGATATCGGTTAATATTGCTGATGGCGTTATTATTTATTTTGAAATTGTTTTGACAAGTACCGGAGGTGCTACGTCAATGGCGTCTGTAAACACTGTAAAGAGGGAGCTGTAGATATTAACCACGAACAATCAATAATTCAATAATGTCAACGGTAGTTCTCATGCAAGGTAAATACGTAATCAGTTTATTACAAGTGCATATGTCACCAGATAGACTTTCAATGCGTCCGGTCAATGTGTCTGTCTAGAATATCAATATCATAACAAAACATTGGAATTATAACTTTTTTATGAAAACATTACAATAGATACAGTTTCTACTAAACAAACAAGACACGCACATGTGTTAGAGAACGTGATTTAGATTAGGTATGAAATAACCGACTCTCTGTAAGTTGGGTATAACAAAATAATAACAAAAAAAAAATAAAATTAATACAACTTTAACTTTAAATTCAGGTATGTTATCATGATATTCCAGTCCTCGGTATTGGAGAAGACATTTGACATAAGAAGATCTTCAGTGTAAAGTGGCGAAATATCTATATGGTCTTTTTTGTCAGCGAGTCTATATTCTTTAACATTACACAGAATGAGTCTTTCATCAATTCGTTTATGCAGGGATGATTCGAGAAAGGTCTAAATGAAATATTGCTGTAGCATATTGATATTATCTTTATTGTTATTAATTGAGACCAAATACTTCAGACAATGGTATTCTCATACTTAGATGTGTTATGTCATACAGGTAAGGTGAGATATGCAGCCTCTCCTTCCAGCTATTTGTTTATTATATCATAAAAGATAGTTCAGACTAACAGCCTACCCCTCCTACTATTGACGGTATATCATATCATACAAGGTAGGTGGGACTGACAGCCTACCCCTCCAACTTTTGACTATTTAGTATATCATACAAGGTAGGTGAGATTGACCCCATAACCATTGGCTGTATGTTATATTCAACAAGGTATCCCACAACCTTTGGCGGAATGTTATTTCTTACAAGGTAGGTGAGACTGACAGCCTACCCCTCCAACTATTGACTGTATGTTATATCTTACAAAGAAGGTGAGACTGACAGCCTACCCCTCCAACTATTGACTATTTAGTATATCATACAAGGTAGGTGAGGCTGACAGCTTACCCCTCCAAGTATTGACTGTATGTTATATCATACAAGGTAGGTGAGACTGACAGCCTACCCCTCAAACTATTGACTGTATGTTATATCATACAAGGTAGGTGAGACCGACAGCCTAACCCTCCAACTATTAACTGTATGTTATATCATACAAGGTAGGTGAGATTGACAGCCTACCCCTCCAACTATTGACTGTATGTTATATCATACAAAGTAGGTGGGACCGATAGCCTACACCTCCAACTATTGACTATATGTTATATTCAACAAGGTAGGTGGGACTGACAGTCTACCCCTCCAACTATTGGTTGTATGTTATATCATACAAGGTAGGTGAGACTGACAGCCTACCCCACAACCATTGGCGGAATGTTATTTCTTACAAGGTAGGTGGGACTGACAGCCTACCCCTCCAATTATTGACTACTTAGTATATCATACAAAGTAGGCGAGACTGACAGCCTATCCTTCCAACTATTGACTATTTAGTATATCATACAAGGTAGGTGAGACTGACAGCCTATCCTTCCAACTATTGACTATTTAGTATATCATACAAAGTAGGCGAGACTGACAGCCTATCCTTCCAACTATTGACTATTTAGTATATCATACAAGGTAGGTGAGACTGACAGCCTACCCCACAACCATTGGCGGAATGTTATTTCTTACAAGGTAGGTGGGACTGACAGCCTACCCCTCCAATTATTGACTACTTAGTATATCATACAAAGTAGGCGAGACTGACAGCCTATCCTTTCAACTATTGACTATTTAGTATATCATACAAGGTAGGTGAGACTGACAGCCTACCCCACAACCATTGGCGGAATGTTATTTCTTACAAGGTAGGTGGGACTGACAGCCTACCCCTCCAATTATTGACTACTTAGTATATCATACAAAGTAGGCGAGACTGACAGCCTATCCTTCCAACTATTGACTATTTAGTATATCATACAAGGTAGGTGAGACTAACAGCCTACCCCTCAAACTATTGACTATTTAGTATATCACACAAGGTAGGTGAGACTAACAGCCTGCCTCTCCAACTATTGGCTGTATGTTATATCATACAAGGTAAGTGCGACTAACAGCTTACACCTCCAACTATTGGTTGTATGTTATATCATACAATGTAGGTGAGACTGACAGCCTACCCTTCCAACTATTGACTATTTAGTATATCATACAAGGTAGGTGGGACTAACAGCCTACCCCTCCAACTATTGACTATTTAGTATGTCACACAAGGTAGGTGAGACTAACAGCCTGCCTCTCCAACTATTGGCTGTATGTTATATCATACAAGGTAAGTGCGACTAACAGCTTACACCTCCAACTATTGGTTGTATGTTATATCATACAATGTAGGTGAGACTGACAGCCTACCCTTCCAACTATTGACTATTTAGTATATCATACAAGGTAGATGGGACTAACAGCCTACCCCTCCAACTATTGACTGTATGTTATATCTTACAAAGAAGGTGAGACGGACAGCCTATCCCTCCAACTATTGGCTGCATGTTATATCATACAAGGTAGGTGGGACTAACAGTCTACCCCTCCAACTATTGGCTGCATGTTATATCTTACAAGGAAGGTGAGACGTATAGCCTACCCCTCCAACTATTGAATGTTTCAGAGAATCGATGACACATGGCGAGTCTAGATCCCATTTCCAGTGTGTACCAGATGTCACAGCGTTGAATCGATTTTTATGTTATACTTCTCTGTCGTGTTCACAGTCACTGAAACAAAATATCATTTCACTGCCGACCTGACCACAAAAAAATCTACGAAATCTAATCTCACAACAACATCCATACCACACTCAAATGTATCTCCTCCAGAATCAGAACACACACGCTACAATCAAAACTATCCTCTCCAGAACACACACGCCACAATCAAAACTATCCTTTCCAGAACACACACGCCACAATCAAAACTATCCTCTCCAGTTAAACTAGCACAATCAAAGCTATCCTCTCAAGAAAACCTGTCACAAAACAAAACTATCATCTCAAGAAAACCTATCACAAAACAAAACTATCCTCTCCAGTAAAACTAGCACAATCAAAATTATCCTCTCCAGGAAACCTATCCGAAAACAAAACTATCCTTTCAAGAACACACACGCCAAAATCAAAACTCTCCTCTCCAGAACACACACGCCACAATAAAAACTATCCTCTCCCAAACACACACGCCACAAACAAAACCATCCTCTCCCGAACACACACGCCACAGACAAAACTATCCTCTCTAGAAACCTACCACAGACAAAACTATCCTCTGCAGAACACCTACAACCAACAAACCTATCCTCTCCACAATCACAACCACATGTAAAACTCTTCTCTCAACAACCCCTACCACAGACAAAACTATCCTCCTCAGAACACCTACCACAAACATAACTATCCTCTTCAGAACACCTATCACAGACAAAACTATCCACTCTAGAACACCTACCACAGACAAAACTATCCTCTCTAGAAACCTACCACAGACAAAACTATCCTCTCTAGAAACCTACCACAGACAAAACTCCCCTCTTCAAAAAACCTATCACAGACAAAACTATCCTCTTCAAAACACCTACCACAGACAAAACTATCCTCTCTAGAACACCTACCACAGACAAAACTATCCTCTCTAGAAACCTACCACAGACAAAACTATCCTCTCTAGAAACCTACTACAGACAAAACTATCCTCTCCAGAACACTTATCACCGACAAATCTATCCTCTCTAGAACACCTACTACAGACAAAACTATCCTCTCTAGAAACCTACCACAGACAAAACTATCCTCTCTAGAAACCTACTACAGACAAAACTATCCTCTCTAGAAACCTACTACAGACAAAACTATCCTCTCTAGAAACCTACCACAAACAAAACTATCCTCTCTAGAAACCTACCACAGACAAAACTATCCTCTCTAGAACACCTACCACAGACAAAACTATCCTCTCTAGAACACCTATCACAGACAAAACTATCCTCTCTAGAAACCTACCACAGACAAAACTATCCTCTCCAGAACACCTATCACAGACAAAACTATCCTCTCTAGAACACCTATCACATACAAAACTATCCTCTCCAGAACACCAACCACAGACAAAACTATCCTCTCCAGAACACCTACCGCAAACAAAACTATCCTCTCCGGAACATCTACCACAGACAAAGCTATCCTCTCCAGAACACCAACCACAAACAAAACTATCCTCTCTAGAAACCTATCACAGACAAAACTATCCTCTCTAGAAACCTACCACAGACAAAACTATCCTCTCTAGAAACCTACCACAGACAAAACTATCCTCTCTAGAAACCTACTACAGACAAAACTATCCTCTCTAGAAACCTACTACAGATAAAAATATCCTCTCTAGAAACCTACCACAAACAAAACTATCCTCTCTAGAAACCTACCACAAACATAACTGTCCTCTCTAGAAACCTACCACAGACAAAACTATCCTCTCTAGAACACCTATCACAGACAAAACTATCCTCTCTAGAAACCTACCACAGACAAAACTATCCTCTCCAGAACACCTATCACAGACAAAACTATCCTCTCTAGAACACCTATCACATACAAAACTATCCTCTCCAGAACACCAACCACAGACAAAACTATCCTCTCCAGAACACCTACCACAAACAAAACTATCCTCTCCAGAACACCTATCACAGACAAAACTATCCTCTCTAGAACACCAACCACAGACAAAACTATCCTCTCCAGAACACCTACCGCAAACAAAACTATCCTCTCCGGAACACCTATCACAGACAAAACTATCCTCTCCAGAACATCTACCACAGACAAAACTATCCTCTCCAGAACACCAACCACAAACAAAACTATCCTCTCTAGAAACCTATCACAGACAAAACTATCCTCTCTAGAAACCTACCACAGACAAAACTATCCTCTCCAGAACACCTATCACAGACAAAGCTATCCTCTCCAGAACACCAACCACAAACAAAACTATCCTCTCTAAAAACCTATCACAGACAAAACTATCCTCTCTAGAAACCTACCACAGACAAAACTATCCTCTCTAGAAACCTACCACAGACAAAACTATCCTCTCTAGAACACCAACCACAAACAAAACTGTCCTCTTCAGAACACCTACCACGAACATAACTTTCCTTTTCAGAACACCTACCACAAACAAAACTATCCTCTCCACAATCCTTACCACAGACAAAACTATCCTTTTCAGAACACCTACCACAAACATAACTATCCTCTCTAGGAACCTACCACAGACAAAACTATCCTCTCTAGAACAACCTATCACATACAAAACTATCTTCTTCAGAACACCTACCACAGACAAAACTATCCTTTTCAGAACACCTACCACAAACATAACTATCCTCTCTAGAAACCTATCACATACAAAACTATCTTCTTCAGAACACCTACCACAGACAAAACTATCCTCTTCAGAACACCTACCACAGACAAAACTATCCTTTTCAGAACACCTACCACAAACATAACTATCCTCTCTAGAAACCTATCACATACAAAACTATCCTCTCTAGAACACCTACCACAAACAAAATTATCCTCTTCAGAACACCTACCACAAACAAAACTATCTTCTTCAGAACACCTACCACAAACAAAATTATCCTCTCTAGAACACCTACCACAAACAAAACTATCCTCTCTAGAAACCTACCACAGACAAAATTATCCTCTCTAGAAACCTACCACAGACAAAACTATCCTCTCTAGAACACCTATCACAGACATAACTATCCTCTCTAGAAACTTACCACAGACAAAACTATCCTCTCTAGAAACCTACTACAGACAAAACTATCCTCTCTAGAAACCTATCACAGACAAAACTATCCTCTCTAGAAACCTATCACAGACAAAACTATCCTCTCTAGAACACCTATCACATACAAAACTATCCTCTCTAGAAACCTACCACAGACAAAACTATCCTCTCTAGAACACCTACCACAGACAAAACTATCCTCTCTAGAACACCTATCACATACAAAACTATCCTCTCTAGAACACCTACCACAGACAAAACTATCCTCTCTAGAACACCTACCACAGACAAAACTATCCTCTCTAGAACACCTATCACATACAAAACTATCCTCTCTAGAACACCTACTACAAACATAACTATCCTCTTCAGAACACCTACCACAAACAAAACTATCCTCTCCAGAACACCTACCACAAACAAAATTATCCTCTCCAGAACACCTACCACAAACAAAACTATCCCCTTCAGAACACCTACCACAAACAAAACTATCCTCTCTAGAAACCTACCACAAACAAAACTATCCCCTTCAGAACACCTACCACAGACAAAACTATCCCCTTCAGAACACCTACCACAAACATAACTATCCCTTTCAGAACACCTACCACAAACATAACTATCCCTTTCAGAACACCTACCACCAACAAAACTATCCTCCCCAGAACACCTACCACAGACAAAACTATCCTCTCCAGAACACCTTCCCCAGACAAAACTATCCTCTCCAGAACATCTACTACACAACACAACACATCACCAATAAACCTGATGGACATACTTGATCACGAATCTCGATTGATATATAATCACTCAGAATAAAGTGATGACGCCATCATATTTTAGAAGGAACGATTCATTCCAAAATGAAGACGCAAATAAGCCGTCGTTACTCTAGATAGATAAGGCACACATATATTTTTGCTACCAGAAGCGGGAAATGCTGGTATGAAGTTTGGAAATACATCCTTTCTCAAGGAAATCAACAAAAATATTATCTTTCTCAAATACCGCAAACCAAAATTCCTTTCGCCGACACGCAACACAATATAGGGGCAAGTATTGCTATCAATAGCGGCAGCTGAACAATAAATTAACACTGACCAATTTTGGATAGAATGTAGTGTGTAGCAGCAGGTACGAATATTATGGTACTCCTAAACTTCAACACGAGGGAGGGGGATCTATAGGTAAGTTTAATAGTAGGTAGTATCAAGGGAGACGAATATTACAGAACTTCACAGGGTGAAGCGGTAAAGGTTAGCTTAATAGTGCGGCAATGTCAAGAGAGACATTTGTGATGTTCTTTACAATGAAAAAAACAGATGAGTTCCCAGGTCAGTCTCCGTTTACATATCATGATACTTGCACTGAGGGTAACAGGTACAATTATCGCTGCCCACATTGCACGAATATGAACAGGTTCCTTCTTCTCTATGTCTCTCATGACACAGCATCACTTTTGGCCTTAAGTTTGGTGTTCGTCTATATCAGGAGGGCTTTGGGTTCTGTCTTTGCCAAGAAAAGTCCGAGTCTATAAAAATGGTAGTTACTACACCTGCTTAACGCCTTAAATTTCGGGCGTGGATAAACTGGCTCCTGGTGGGTGTGTTCGGCAGTAAGTTTCAGTGAGGCAGCACTATAAAGTCGGCGTCAGACACAAGAACATGCCGCAGCCTGATAAACACAAAAAAAATCCATTACTCGCTCACATCCTGCAAAAACGGGACCACCTTTCAGTGACCATAGCTATTAAACGTTTAACACTATAGAACAAAACCAGCAATTCTGAATGACAAATGTGTAATAATAAAAGTATAAATAAAAATATAATAGAAAGTACGTGAAGAAAAACTGATAATCACATGTACTTTTCACATGTAAACATATTGAATTACATACACGACATACCAAACAAAGGAGAATCTGTTCTGATGTTATAGAAACAATGTGAGATTTATTGGAATGTAATGACTGACATAATGTGTCTTCCGCTTGGAATAATCATCAACAATGGACAATCAATATAAACACCAGAGTGATTCCGATACTCGTCCTGGTGGCTTCCATCGGATTACATGTTTATTGATATATGATACACGAATTAGCTTGTTTGGTGCTGATTTCGTCTGAGTACTGTTCTTGCGTACCTAAATGCTTTCTTATAGAAGCAGTCATTTATGTACTTTTCGACATGGCAATAAATTGAAAAATAAATCTCGATAAAAATCACTTAATTAAATCATCATCATTGTTCATACATGCACACGATAAATCTGGGATTTTTAGGCTAAATTAGGTGATTTTGTTTTTGGGAAAATTGAATATACACTGTATCTCTGCATTAAACCGTTTTCCAAAGGATTTTCTTTTATTAATATTTGTCCTATGCAAACATATCTACATTATCACACAAATTAACTATCTGTGTTGTCATTTAATTGTAAAGAATTTTCAGGTGTATCCATGAACACAGTCAATCTGCTCGTCCTCTATAAACTTTGTATATGTAGGTGTTTCCAAGTCTTAATCGGAAGTTTACACCAAAGAAACAAAAGGTCAACAACAATGGCCTTCCCGCTTGAGTTAAAAGCTACTGCACTAACTAACAAGTAAACTTCATTTGGTTTACAACAGTTACGAAACAAGTAATATCAACTTATACTAATCACGCTTGTTGGCCCGGATTGACGCGCACGAGGGATCTTACTGTGGGAGGAAACCGGAGAACCCGGGGAAAACCCACGTGGTCGGCCAGGTGACCCCTGACCTTTTCACGTCCGATCAGAAAATTTAGCCCTGGCCACCTTGGTGAAAGGCAAGTGTGTTACCACTGTGCCATCTGACCACCCAGTTACAAACAAGTGAGGCACCAGTAGGTCAATTATTGTGTTCCTAAATTGTTTTATTTGTTTAAACATATTTGTATTGCCTTGCACAAGTTCTTACAACTTAGTTAGCCTTCTCCTAACTTTAATACATGTTACATACATCATGATAATTTTAAATTGAATAAATTGAATTAACAAACTAATTTGCTGTAATTTGTTGACAGTTGTTTCTTTGTATCCTGAACTACTCAAAAGTATTAACCAAGGTTTTCACACAAAAACATGATGTAATTTTTTAATCAAGACTTCTAGAAACGGTTTGTATCCTTAACGTACTTACATACAAAGGTAAAAGTTTTACTATTTTGCTCAAAAGTGATATCTTGATTTCCCCAAAGAAGAGTGTTTGTGTCAGTTAGAAGGATTTCTGGAAAGTTCAGGTTCTTAAGATTTCTTACAATAGAGTAATATGGACATGTATAGAAATAGTGATGTACATTTTCTGCTTCCATACATAAACATAAAGGATCGGTTATCACTGAGGAAAACTCTATCAGGGTCATATTGCAGAGCACTGCATCCATTCCTAAGTCTAGTGTGTAAAATTGTAAGTTTTCTATCTCCTACTATTAAAAAAAATTTGAAATAGAAAAAATAGCATGTTGTAAACAGCTTATAAATGCAACAAGAGACCGAGATGTCTTTATGGAAGAGTTAAGGAAATTCCATTGTGTTACAGATGAAGGTATGAAAGTAATTCAGTCCTACATCTTTGGATAGTGCAATCATTTTGGTTACGAGTAGGATATGCTGATGTTTCAGAACGGAATCTAGGAAGGAGTTCTAACAGATAATTTGGTTTCATTTCATTTTGAATAGTGCTGAAAGCTTAATTTGTTTATTTATGTCGTCAGCAAAAGGTCCGCTTATGCTTAACATATTTTCAGTAACATCATTTACATATATAAGAAATGAGAGAGGACCCAGTACTGACCCCTGAGACACTCCTGCAGATAAATTCAGTGCGTTTGATTGACTGGGTTTGTAAACAACTCTTTGATTTCTATTTAATGAATAGCTTTTTTTAACCAATTCAAAATATTACCTGTTATACCACATTTTTCTAGTTTATGTAATTATCCTCTATGCCAAACCCTATCAAAAGCTTTAGATAGATCGAAAAAAAACTATACAACAGTCTTCCTGGTTGTCTAGAGCAGAAACAATACTATGATAAATTTCCAAAAGTTGGAATACAGTTGAGTGGCCCGGTAAGAACCCCCACTGATATTTATAAAATCAGTTGTGGTTATGAAGGAAATTATAAATATTATTAAAAACTAAGCGTTCAAAAACCTTACTGATACAACTTAGCAGCGATATCGGTCTGTAGTTTAAAACCAGGCTAGGACTATCTTTTATAAATAAAGGTACAACATTTGCTATTTTCCATGTACCAGGGAAGCAGTTTTCAGAAAGAGATCTGTTAAAGAGGATACACAAACGTTTACATACTGAGGAAGCTGTATATTTTAGCATCCTATTACTAATTAAGTCTGGACCTACAGCTTTATTGATATCAAGAGTTTTAAGAAGATCTTCAACCTCATTCTGACCTATATGAATATTTGTTAGAGAGAAAGCTGGTTGTGAGATTTAGTACAGTATTGGGTTCTTCTATTGTTGATATTGATACAAAAAAAAAATGTTTAGAACATTAACCTTATCAGCGTCCGAGTATGAGATTGAGGAACTGCCATCAGCATTTATTGATTGTAGTGGAAGAATTTCTGATGATTATGATGACTTTTGTGAAATAAGCTGTTTAAATATTTTCCAGTAAAGTTTCTGATTGTTGATAGATGCATGTTATTTTGTACTCTATATTGTTATAATACGTTGAAATAGCTTTTTTTTTCATATTACACACCTTGTTCCGTGCTGTTTTGTACAAAATCTGGAGATAGGAGTATTTTGGGCTTATTGTCTTAATTTATCAAGAAGACGAATTTTACTTCTTAATGCTGAATCAAACCAGGGTTTGTCTCTTGGATGAATAGTTATTTGTGTATGAGGAATCATTATTTTATTGATACCCATGTTAGGTAGGAGACAAAAAAGTCGCTCATCCTTGGGCTAAATTGTCAGTTACATTTATCTCCGACTACATCTTTCATTAGCAACGCGTCGCGGAGTTATCAGGAGTGTGCCCAGGCCATCTTTAACGAGATAGTTTCCATGATTTCCTTATATGGAACCCATCGAACCCATCGTGGTCAAACAATATAATGGAATTGGTAAAACTATGGGGATATTTATTACGAAACAATATATTGTATTGTTTTAATGGTTATATGAAACTTTGTTATCAGTGCGCATAGACAAATCAGAAAAGTATTCAAGTGAAGATATATCGTTACCACGTTTGTTTAATTAAACAAGAATTATCCCACTAACAGCTGCTAGTAGTATGTACTAAGCGACAGCATGTAAACTAGTTATTTTAACTAGATTGAATTCATTTTAAGGACAAGGGACATAACACTGCACATGCAAAGAGGTAATTTGTATGAGGCCATTCGTATAATTTGTGGTGGTTTTCTGGTGGCTCTTTATGAGACTTTGCAATACCCTATAACCGTACCTGTTGTTTGCTGGTCGGGTCTTGTAGGAGGGTTTGACCCTTCCCTTTTCAGTACCCGATGATTTCCTTTGTGTCACTGTTTAGTGGATATTGAAGGAAACCAAAATCGATCTAAATCTACCCAAATACAGCACGGAACCTATTTATCGTATAAGTCTTGTTTACACACTTTTAGTTTTATTCTCTCACGTGACTTTTGCAATTGTTTCGACATCAAAGCCCTATTGAGACCAAAACATTCTTATGGTCATGTCAGATAGCAGTGGATTATACAAATGATACAAATACATCAGAGTTTTACCCTGTCAGGTTGCGCTATTTCAAGCAGAGACCTGTTTTCATATTGAATATGAACGTGTTTTTTCCTGTATTTACGGTATAACATATCAAATAATGTGATCATGCCAATGTGATATGTCCATCTTGAACATAATGTTGATGTTTTAGTGTAATTACACTGAGACGCCTACACTGACACGATTATATATTCACATTATACGGAGAACGACAAACCAGTCCTTACCGCTAATTGATGGGATAAGAGTCAAGCGGGGAGTAGAATGTACCTATTCTATATGGTACAGTATAGATTAGCAATCAATTATACAAAATAATGAAATAAAAATAATAAAATTGCAAAGGGAGTAAAACTATAGGGTATATACCGACACATATATACGTGGATAACTCCGTATCCGACCTTTCATAAGGTAAAATGGCCCCTCGGGGATTTTCTTTCGCGGCTTTTTCTAGTATTTAGGGGACAGTGAAGAGACTAAAATAGAACTTATGTCCCTATTGCAAAACTTTGGATCTTAAATCTTTCCTTTCTTTCCTAACTGATCTGTCGTTCAGTGCTTTGTTTTCCTCTATAGGTGTCTCCTTGACACCCGTCCACATATGGTCCTGGCTGTTGGTGTCTCCTTGACACCCATCCTCATATTACCCTGGCTGTTGGTGTCTCCTTGACACCCGTCCACATATGGTCCTGGCTGTTGGTGTCTCCTTGACACCCATCCTCATATTACCCTGGCTGTTGGTGTCTCCTTGACACCCGTTCTCATATGGTCCTGGCTGTTGGTGTCTCCTTGACACCCGTTCTCATATGGTCCTGGCTGTTGGTGTCTCCTTGACACCCGTTCTCATATGGTCCTGGCTGTTGGTGTCTCCTTGACACCCGTTCTCATATGGTCCTGGCTGTTGGTGTCTCCTTGACACCCGTTCTCATATGGTCCTGGCTGTTGGTGTCTCCTTGACACTCATCCTCATATTACCCTGGCTGTTGGTGTCTCCTTGACACCCGTCCTCATATGATCCTGGCTGTTGGTGTCTCCTTGACACCCGTCCTCATATGACCCCGGCTGTTGGTGTCTCCTTGACACCCGTCCTCATATGACCCCGGCTGTTGGTGTCTCCTTGACACCCGTCCTCATATGATCCCGGCTGTTGGTGTCTCCTTAACACCCGTCCTCATATGATCCTGCCTGTAGGTGTCTCCTTGACACCCATCCTCATATGCCCCTGGCTGTTGGTGTCTCTTTGACACCCGTCCACATATGACCCTGGCTGTTGATGTCTCCTTTACACCCGTCCTCATATAACCCTGGCTGTTGGTGTCTCCTTGACACCCGTCCTCATATGACCCTGGCTGTTGGTGTCTCCTTGACACCCGTCCTCATATGACCCTGGCTGTTGGTGTCTCCTTGACACCAGTCTTCATATGACCCTGGCTGTTGATGTCTCCTTGACACCCGTCCTCATATGACCCCGGCTGTTGGTGTCTCCTTGACACCCGTCCTCATATGATCCCGGCTGTTGGTGTCTCCTTGATACCCGTCCTCATATGACCCTGGTTGTTGGTGTCTCCTTGACACCCATCCTAATATGCCCCTGGCTGTTGGTGTCTCTTTGACACCCGTCCACATATGACCCTGGCTGTTGATGTCTCCTTTACACCCGTCCTCATATGACCCTGGCTGTTGGTGTCTCCTTGACACCCGTCCTCATATGACCCTGGCTGTTGGTGTCTCCTTGACACCCGTCCTCATATGACCCTGGCTGTTGGTGTCTCCTTGACACCCGTCCTCATATGACCCTGGCTGTTGGTGTCTCCTTGACACCAGTCTTCATATGACCCTGGCTGTTGATGTCTCCTTGACACCCGTCCTCATATGACCCTGGCTGTTGGTGTCTTCTTGACTCTGGTCCTCATATGACCCTGGCTGTTGGTGTCTCCTTGACACCCGTCCTCATATGACCCTGGCTGTTGGTGTCTCCTTGACACCCGTCCTCATATGACCCTATAGCTGTGGTGGGGATGTTAAACCCTAAAACAAAATCAAATAAACATCCTCACTTCGTATTTCCACTTCTAACCTTTCCTGCCAATGTTCATATGACATGGTATTTTAGTCGAATTGCTCTCTGTAGCGGCTCTTCGGGTAGTCCTATTAAAGTAGCCTTAAATCCTAAAATACCTCACTGTGCTCAGCAGGAAAATAAGAAATATCTCAATAACAAAATATAAATAAAATGCGTCTCTCCAAGAAAAAGCAAATCACACCAGATGAACAATGTATCTAACAGAAAATACTACAGACATGTTTTCATCAAACAGAATCAAATTGAATGTTTTGAAAATCTAACAATGTGTGGTAATTTTTACCAAGAACAAGATTATCTCAATTTTGTTTTAATGTCAACGATGATAATGTTTGAAAACGCCAGGTCAGCAATCATTATAAAACCGGTCTAACGAAATATATACCAAAAATGCGATTTATATAGAAAGGCGGAAGTGGTTGGTAGGCAAAAGTAGGTACGAAAAGAAATAAGAGACGGACGCATTTCATTTATCGCTCAATCTTATCAGTACTTTTTTCGATTTGACGATAATGAAAAATGAAAGCGGTTACAATACACCAGGATTATTGGTCTTCCCGTGTATGTTTTATGGACATAACGCGCGTTTATGACGCATATCTGAGGAAATACGATACTCAAGAAAGCTTTCGAAATCCCAAGATGTGTTGTTTTCGTATGAATTCAATCTGACATTTCCTGTTATGTCCTCTGTCAGGGTGATTTGTTATCTGTGTGTCAAAAAAATAAAAACAATTGGTTTAATGTAAAAAAAAATCGCCATTGTCGTATATCGTAACCTTTGTACTGATCGCCATTGTCGTATATCCTAACCTTTATACTGATCGCCATTGTCGTGCATCGTAACCTTTATACTGGTCGCCATTGTCGTGCATCGTAACCTTTTTACTGGTCGCCATTGTCGTACATCGTAACCTTTATACTGGTCGCCATTGGCGTATATCGTTACCTTTATATTGATCGCCATTGTCGTATCTCCTAACCTTTATACTGATCGCCATTGTCGTATATCGTAACCTTTGTACTGATCGCCATTGTCCTATATCGTAACCTTTATACTGATCGCCATTGTCGTATATCGTAACTTTTATACTGATCGCCATTGTCGTGTATCGTAACCTTTATACTGATCGCCATTGTCGCACATCCTAACCTTTATATAGATCGCCATTGTCGTTCATCGTAACCTTTATACTGATCGCCATTGTCGTATATCGTAACCTATAAACTGATCGCCATTGTCGTATATCGTAACCTTATACTGATCGCCATTGTCGTACATCGTAACCTTTATACTGATCGCCATTGTCGTATATCGTAACCTTTATACTGATCGCCATTGTCGAGTATCGTAACCTTTATACTGATTACCATTGTCGTATATCGTAACTTTCATACTGATCGCCATTGTCGTACATCGTAACCTTTATACTGATCGCCATTGTCGTATATCGCAACCTTTATACTGATCGCCATTGTTGTGTATCGTAACCTTTATACTGATCGCCATTGTCGCACATCCTAACCTTTATACTGATCGCCATTGTCGTTCATCGTAACCTTTATACTGATCGCCATTGTCGTATATCGTAACCTATAAACTGATCGCCATTGTCGTATATCGTAACCTTATACTGATCGCCATTGTCGTAAATCGTAACCTTCATACTGATCGCCATTGTTGTATATCGTAACCTTTATACTGATCGCCATTGTTGTATATCGTAACCTTTATACTGATCGCCATTGTTGTGTATCGTAACCTATAAACTGATCGCCATACATCTAGTCAGACAAATATATCTAGTCAGACAAATACACCTAGCCAGACAAAATACATCTAGTCAGACAAATACATCTAGTCAGACAAACACACCTAGTCAGACAAATACATCTAGTCAGACAAATACATCTAGTCAGACAAATACACCTAGTCAGACAAATACACCTAGTCAGACAAATACATCTAGTCAGACAAATACACCTAGTCAGAAAAATACACCTAGTCAGACAAACACACCTAGTCACACAAACACACCTAGTCAGACAAATACACCCAGTCAGACAAACACACCTAGTCAGACAAATACACCTAGTCAGACAAACACACCTAGTCACACAAATACACCTAGTCAGACAAACACACCTAGTCAGACAAATACACCTAGTCACACAAACACACCTAGTCAGACAAATACACCTAGTCAGACAAACACACCTAGTCACACAAATACATCTAGTCACACAAACACAGCTAGTCAGACAAAATACACCTAGTCAGACAAACACACCTAGTCAGACAAACACACCTAGTCACACAAATACATCTAGTCACACAAACACACCTAGTCACACAAACACACCTAGTCACACAAATACAGCTAGTCAGACAAAATACACCTAGTCGGACAAACACACCTTGTCAGACAAATACACCTAGTCACACAAATACATCTAGTCACACAAATACACCTAGTCACACAAACACACCTAGTCACACAAACACACCTAGTCACACAAATACATCTAGTCACACAAATACACCTAGTCAGACAAATACACCTAGTCAGACAAATACATCTAGTCAGACAAACACACCTAGTCACACAAATACATCTAGTCACACAAATACAGCTAGTCAGACAAAATACACCTAGTCGGACAAACACACCTTGTCAGACAAATACACCTAGTCACACAAATACACCTAGTCACACAAATACACCTAGTCACACAAATACACCTAGTCAGACAAACACACCTTGTCAGACAAATACACCTAGTCAGACAAACACACCTAGTCACACAAACACACCTAGTCAGACAAACACACCTAGTCACACAAACACACCTAGTCAGACAAATACACCTTGTCACACAAATACACCTAGTCACACAAATACACCTAGTCAGACAAACACACCTAGTCAGACAAATACACTTTGTCAGACAAATACACCTAGTCAGACAAACACACCTAGTCACACAAACACACCTAGTCACACAAATACACCTAGACAAACACACCTAGTCACACAAATACACCTAGTCAGACGAATACACTTTGTCAGACAAATACACCTAGTCAGACAAATACACCTAGTCAGACAAACACACCTAGTCAGACAAATACACCTGGTCAGACAAATACACCTAGTCAGACAAACACACCTAGTCAGACAAATACACCTGGTCAGACAAATACACCTAGTCAGACAAATACACCTAGTCAGACAAATACACCTGGTCAGACAAATACACCTAGTCACACAAATACACCTAGTCAGACAAATACACTTTGTCAGACAAATACACCTAGTCACACAAATACACCTAGTCAGACAAACACACCTAGTCACACAAATACACCTAGTCAGAGAAATACACCTAGTCAGACAAATACACCTAGTCAGACAAATACACCTTGTCAGACGAATACACCCAGTCGGACAAATACACTTAACCAGACAAAATACACCTAGTCACACAAAAACATCTTGCACTGTGGCAATATATGACCAGTTAATTCCAAATTTATTGCAATTTAGCGACTGTTTCATTTGCCGAGAGTAATAGCATTCTAATGTAATTTTAAACCCATCAAAATACCCGCACTAGTAATTCTATATAACATTGAAGTTTTCTTCTGTTTGTCAAAGCTTTGTAAATAGGTTCGTCTCTCCTTTCTCGATAGGATGTGGTTTTGGAGTCATTTTACTAGAAACTACAGTATGAGTAGAGTCATAAATATCATTTTAGTGAACATTTCAGATTATATTTGCCAGACAAATCAGTGTAGGAGGTTTGGATAGGATTGGTTTTGTAACTGTATCCTGACGAGAAATGGTCTCCTTGGTTATACTTCCCCCACAACTGTATACCACTGAACCGTGCTTAGAGCCCAACCCGTAGAACATGTCTTAAAGATCACCTATTATTTCTTCCGTTCTACTGGATTTTCTGTATTTTTTTTTCAAATACGAAACAAATAGAACATACACATAGACCAATTCATTCAAAAAGTGTCGTTTTCGTAAGAGGCGACTTATTGTGCCCCTCCCCCCCTACCCCGATAAGCTCATGACACTAACTCTTACCAAATTATGTGGTAGATCTAATTTGAACATTGTCATTTTTGTTGCAATGCATTTTTTGAACAAAAAGAATACTTGCTCTGTACGTACTAGCAAGCTCAACGAATCAGAAAGAATCAAGATATCATGTGATTACGTCATAACTCATATACGAAGTATTTCCAACGATGATTTAAAGCAAAATAAAATAGTTTATAGTAGGGAGTAATGTATTACTCAGTCTGTCCAAATCTGTACGACTATATCCTCTTGCCTTTGTAATAAATCCTAACCTGACTCATCGCCGGCCAAGTTATGCAATCATACTGTACAATAGATGCCATTTTTTACCTATCTGTCATAAACTTTTCACTGTGTGGTAACATATGCATAGATAGAGTCAACCAGTACAGATTAGCAGTTATCATTACTGAACTGAACCTGGATACAACTGGCTATAGCTGGTACCAACCATGTCTTTACTGACACAGGAATATCATATCGGAGACACAATGGCATGACATCTCTCCTGGTACATTATACTATATAAAAATAATAATTTATTTTATTAGAGTGTCACACATTTGTTCAAACATACATAGGTAAAATATATTTGAATTAAAATGTCCAGCCTATTAGACTTATGAGACACTATTATAAAAGATATACGTGACGTATTACAAACATAAGAATAATTAAATGCAAACTTATTTACACATCTAAAAAGAAACTGAGCGTCTCTTCTTTAAAAAACTAAATATCTTGCCAGCTAAAACCGGTTGTATTTCCTCGTTTGTCATTTAAAAAAACAGAATTTAGAATCAGGACTGTAATTTAAAAAGTCAGCATTCACTGTTTTTGCACGATTAAAAAGTCTTTGACCTTCTTGGTTATAAAAGATACAGTCACATAAGAAATGAGATTCTGTTTCAACATCGTTAGAGTTACAGTATATACAGAGTCTTTGTTCTAAGGGAGTCACTGGATTTGTGAAGCGACCTGTTTCTACATGTAGTTGTAAACTACAGAAAAGTACAACATCTTAGCCTAGCTAAGACACTTCGGTGTGGTCGTGGTAACGAGTATGTCACGCATGGTTCTGGTAACAGATCCTTTTTAAACATCCTGTAAGACCTCAGTTTATTGCCATTCACGTGTCCGCGGTCATTCCATAATTTTGAGAACCATTTTTGTTCCTCTGATATGTAAATTTTGCGTTTAATTTCTTCAATTACACTTTTCGACCCATCAGTAGCGTGGACGATTACCTCGTTGATCCCATGAGCGCTTGCTAGCTTCAAAACTTTTGAGTCCCACCTCTCTCCTAGACGACCATTTGGAGATCTTGTGTAATATTCTGTCCCGTGGCACATATTTAAGCCGACAGTAAAGACGGAACACGTCAATATGTTGTTTTCCCAGGCAAGAGATTCAACCCATGTCGCCTGCCTTCCCGATATTTGAGGTATTTCGTGTTACACCCACTTGTACGCGCTTGAGATTTCCAACTGTTTAGACCCACACATAAAAACACATTCAGTAATATAAGTTCTTTTAGGACGAAAGTGGACAACTTTGTTCTTAGAAATATTGACAGAAAGTCTCAAATCAAAACACAACTTATTCACAATATCTAACATCTGTTGTAGTGACTCGGTACTTGATGCAATAAGAACTATGTCGTCTGCGAGCAGTGAGCACAATGTATTATCATCGATGTGAATACCCAAATTAGATTCGTTTAATTTTTGTATAAGGTCGTTAACGTATATAGAAAAAAATGCTGGTGATAGCAAACAGCCTTGTTTTAGACTACGGTTAACCTTGATACCTTCCGTTAAAGCGTCATTTATTTTGACGTAACACGTGACGTCACTATACAGAGACATGATCGCGTTATAAATTTTGCCGCGCACACCACAGGTTAAGAGTTTGTACCACAAACATTCTCTATCCACAGTATCAAATGCCTTCTGTAGGTCGATAAAACACGAAAACGTTGAGAGAGCTGCGTTTTTCCTGTTGGCTATTACGTTATATAGTGAGTAAATATGTTCCTGACAACCCCTTTTTTCCGGAAGCCATTTTGCTCATCCTCTAATATGTTTTCAGACTCCAACCTTGACATAAGACGTCTGTTGAGAATATTACAATATACCTTACAAGGTACGGACAGAAGCGTTATCCCGCGATAGGTCAGCGGAACTCTTGGATCGGTAGAGTTTGGTTTCACTATAGGATTTATAATCCCTTCCCTCCATTTTACGGGAACAATGCAGTTTTCAAAACAGGATGAAATGATACCATATAGCATAGAAATGCATCCTTCGTTTTTCATTGCTTCTGCTGGAATATCGTCGATTCCCGTTGCTTTGCCAAGTTTTAAATCATTTATTGCTGATTGAACTTCCTCTAATTGTATTGGCATATTAAGGATACTTTCTTCCGAGAACGTAGTTTTCTGGAGATCCGCTAGTTCAGCTTTAACATACTGAAAATGTTCCTCATTAAATAAGTCAGCATTGTCATTTGAAGAATACAGTGATTCATTTTTCCAGCGGTTCAGTACTTCAGAGCGGTCATTGACTATTTCTCCATTCTCATCTTTTACCTCCATAGGGATTCCCTGACAACGATTTTGTGCGATACCTATTTTTCCAATATCCCTCCAGAAATCTCCAGACTGGGATTTAGAAAGGAGTTTTGGGGATTCTTTTGATCTCTGAAATTTACGTTTAGATACCCGAAGTAACTTATCGAAAGCTTTCCTACTACAACAAAAGTCTTCCTTAAGACGCCGGCGTTCAGATGCAGATTCAGTGCTCTTTATACTGACACTAAAATGTCATGTCACAGGCACATCAGCCTGATATCTCTCCCGGTACAGTATACTGCCACCGGAATGTCATGTTGGAGACACATTTGCATACCATCTGTCCCGATCAAGTATACTGACACTGAAATGTCACATCACAGGCACATTGACATAACATATCTCCCGGTCCACTATACTGACACTAGAACAGTCTATTTACTGACTAAACCCACCATTGACCATGACTGACACCGATTCGGGCTGCCTTTGGTTTGTTATGACAAGACCATGGTTTCATCGACGTTTCTTAAGCTTAAAAAATGCATAACCTGACATTTCCAACAGGAAAACAGTAATTGATTAAAGAAAAAAAAACATAGTTATGAGACTAATTATGTGATGCTTTACTACGAATAATTTCAAGTAAAGGACATTCTGTAAGTAAAGGAATCTGGCGAAACTAAATGGGTGGAAGTTTTCAGTAAAACATGGAAACATTAACGTCTATATCTATCGATGTTAAATTCCTGCAAAAAAACATGGTTTCGGTATTTCATTAATCCGTAACTTTCATCCATACATCTGTTACCAGAACTGATACATCACGTGTACTAGTCCTGACTGCTACTGACCATGAACTGATACATCACGTGTACTAGTCCTGACTGTTACTGACCATGAACTGATACATCACGTGTACTAGTCCTGACTGTTACTGACCATGAACTGATACATCACGTGTACTAGTCCTGACTGTTACTGACCATGAACTGATACATCACGTGTACTAGTCGTGACTGTTACTGACCATGAACTGATACATCACGTGTACTAGTCCTGACTGTTACTGACCATGAACTGATACATCACGTGTACTAGTCCTGACTGTTACTGACCACGAACTGATACATCACGTGTACCAATCCTGACTGTTACTGACCATGAACTGATACATCACGTGTACTAGTCCTGACTGTTACTGACCATGAACTGATACATCACGTGTACTAGTCCTGACTGTAACGACCATGAACTGATACATCACGTGTACTAGTCCTGACTGTAACGACCATGAACTGATACATCACGTGTACTAGTCCTGACTGTTACTGACCATGAACTGATACATCACGTGTACTATTCCTGACTGTTACTGACCATGAACTGATACATCACGTGTACTAGTCCTGACCGTTACTGACCATGAACTGATACATCACGTGTACAAGTCCTGACTGTAACGACCATGAACTGATACATCACGTGTACTAGTCCTGTCTGTTATTGACCATGAACTGATACATCACGTGTACTAGTCCTGACCGTTACTGACCATGAACTGATACATCACGTGTACAAGTCCTGACTGTAACTGACCATGAACTGATACATCACGTGTACTAGTCCTGACTGTTACTGACCATGAACTGATACATCACGTGTACTAGTCCTGTCTGTTATTGACCATGAACTGATACATCACGTGTACTAGTCCTGACTGTTACTGACCATGAACTGATACATCACGTGTACTAGTCCTGACTGTTACTGACCATGAACTGATACATCACGTGTACTAGTCCTGACTGTTACTGACCATGAACTGATACATCACGTGTACTAGTCCTGACTGTTACTGACCATGAACTGATACATCACGTGTACTAGTCCTAACTGTTACTGACCATCAACTGATACATCACGTGTACCAATCCTGACTGTTACTGACCATCAACTGATACATCACGTGTACCAATCCTGACTGTTACTGACCATGAACTGATACATCACGTGTACTAGTCCTGACTGTTACTGACCATGAACTTATACATCACGTGTACTAGTCCTGACTGTTACTGACCATGAACTGATACATCACGTGTACTAGTCCTGACTGTAACGACCATGAACTGATACATCACGTGTACTAGTCCTGACTGTTACTGACCATGAACTGATACATCACGTGTACTAGTCCTGACCGTTACTGACCATGAACTGATACATCACGTGTACAAGTCCTGACTGTAACGACCATGAACTGATACATCACGTGTACTAGTCCTGACTGTTACTGATCATGAACTGATACATCACGTGTACTAGTCCTGACTGTTACTGATCATGAACTGATACATCACGTGTACTAGTCCCGACTGTTACTGACCATGAACTGATACATCACGTGTACTAGTCCTGACTGTTGACCATGAACTGATACATCACGTGTACTAGTCCTGACTGTTACTGACCATGAACTGATACATCACGTGTACTAGTCCTGACTGTTACTGACCATGAACTGATACATCACGTGAACTTGTCCTGACTGTTACTGACCATGAACTGATACATCACGTGTACTAGTCCTGACTGTTACTGACCATGAACTGATACATCACGTGAACTTGTCCTGACTGTTACTGACCATGAACTGATACATCACGTGTACTAGTCCTGACTGTTACTGACCGTGAATCTGTAACCAGAACTGACACATCACGTGTACTAGTCCTGACTGTAACGACCATGAACTGATACATCACGTGTACTAGTCCTGACTGTTACTGACCATGAACTGATACATCACGTGTACTAGTCCTGTCTGTTACTGACCATGAACTGATACATCACGTGTACTAGTCCTGACTGTTACTGACCATGAACTGATACATCACGTGTACTAGTCCTGACTGTTACTGACCATGAACTGATACATCACGTGTACTAGTCCTGACTGTTACTGACCATGAACTGATACATCACGTGTACTAGTCCCTGACTGTTACTGACCATGAACTGATACATCACGTGTACTAGTCCTGACTGTTACTGACCATGAACTGATACATCACGTGTACTAGTCCTGACTGTTACTGATCATGAACTGATACATCACGTGTACTAGTCCTGAGTGTAACGACCATGAACTGATATATCACGTGTACTAGTCCTGACTGTTTCTGATCATGAACTGATACATCACGTGTACTGGTCCTGACTGTTACTGACCATGAACTGATACATCACGTGTACTAGTCCTGACTGTTTCTGATCATGAACTGATACATCACGTGTACTAGTCCTGACTGTTACTGACCATGAACTGATACATCACGTGTACTAGTCCTGACTGTTTCTGACCATGAACTGATACATCACGTGTACTAGTCCTGACTGTTACTGATCATGAACTGATACATCACGTGTACTAGTCCTGAGTGTAACGACCATGAACTGATATATCACGTGTACTAGTCCTGACTGTTTCTGATCATGAACTGATACATCACGTGTACTGGTCCTGACTGTTACTGACCATGAATCTGTAACCAGATCTAGAACTGATACATCACGTGTACTAGTCCTGACTGTAACGACCATGAACTGATACATCACGTGTACTAGTCCTGACTGTTACTGACCATGAACTGATACATCACATGTACAAGTCCTGACTGTAACGACCATGAACTGATACATCACGTGTACTAGTCCTGACTGTTACTGACCATGAACTGATACATCACGTGTACTAGTCCTGACTGTTTCTGACCATGAACTGATACATCACGTGTACTAGTCCTGACTGTTACTGACCATGAACTGATACATCACGTGTACTAGTCCTAACTGTTACTGACCATGAACTGATACATCACGTGTACTAGTCCTGACTGTTACTGACCATGAACTGATACATCACGTGTACTAGTCCTGACTGTTACTGACTATGAACTGATACATCACGTGTACTAGTCCTGACTGTTACTGACCATGAACTGATACATCACGTGTACTAGTCCTGACTGTTACTGACCATGAACTGATACATCACGTGTACTAGTCCTGACTGTAACGACCATGAACTGATACATCACGTGTACTAGTCCTGACTGGTACTGACCATGAACTGATACATCACGTGTACTAGTCCTGACTGTTACTGACCATGAACTGATACATCACGTGTACTAGTCCTGACCGTTACTGACCATGAACTGATACATCACGTGTACTAGTCCTGACTGTTACTGACCAAGACTGGTATATTGGCTTGATTCATCGAATCCACTGACACAAAAACGGATTGTTTTATATAGAATTGATGGTGCCCGAAGAAGATTGATGTCCAAACAAGGGACTTCCATTAACCTTCTAGACAACAATTTGTGAGTATGTGAAATACAGGAAATGCCTTTCGAGAATTTGTCACTAAGCATTACGAAACAATTCCTTGCCCGTCAGTGATGGAGTACTGCTCCACGTCCCATTGGGTACCTCTAAATAGATTGTTTTACTCAGTCGTGTTTTAAACATTGACTATCAAATTAATTTTTTTCTGCACCAATTCATGGGAGGCTTTTGGTTCTGTCCCCTGGCCGAGACATACCGGTGTCTATTAAAAGGGTAGTTTCCACCGTTAAACGCTCAGCATTAAGGAGTGGGACAACTGCTGGCAGTATGTTTCAACCAGGTGGCACTTTTAAGTCAACATCAGTTTCGTGTTGTCACAAGGAGACAAACGCGAACATACCGCAGCCTCAAGAAATACATAGGTACACACTTCACCGAAGCATCTCGCACACAGATCGTCCTTAAAGCCACATACTCCCGAAGAAACATATATCAATGTTTACATTTTGAGCTTTTTACAGCTTTCGGACTTGATACATACCTAAAAGATCATCGTGAATCAGAAACTGAAAGAAAATGTGTATTTATGAAAGTATACGGGTAATTCCACAAAATAATAACTGTGGCTGCCGGACCAAGTTTCTCTGAAAATTAGTCCCACAATACAACGGCGGGTTTTACAGTCCATACAAAATGGCGGAACGCCGAAAGCGTGGACCTGGGAAATGCAGACAGATTCTGCCAAAAAAAGACGAAAACGTGAGTGGAATCGGCAAAACCCGAGTATTTCCTTAGGAAAGGACCTAAAGGATTCGTTGGAACTAAGCGAGAAAAGAAAAGGGAATAGACTCGGATTCCGATTTTGCCGAACGTCTATTGGATTTGTGGTTAGTTTTTGAACATTGTCAATTTCACCGATCTAAAATTTTATCGATGTTTTGTTGTATGCATATTGCTACATTTTAAAATTAGGTATTTAAATGTAAACTATGTTTATTTTGTTCAGTTATTACGCGAATATTCTGTTAATATGTTTAAATGAAAGCATTATTAGGCAAAGTCCACGTATGCTCGATATGTAAACAACGGCCATGTGTGTAGTTTATATGCAGCGCACGTTGTTAAAGCCTCGTTCTCGCTCCGTGACAAATCTCGCGATAAATATATAAATGCGGCGAGTTATTTTTATACACTGATAGATGTCTCAAGGAATCCCCCGGTCAAGCGTCCAGGCCAGTGGTCATTTTAATGTTAGGAGAGTGCGAATGAGCATCTTGGATTGCCATTAATATATGTGTGCAACTAGAATTTTAGGTCAGGCAGAGACACGTCGAAGGAAGAAACTAAGAAAATATATCCTATTAGGAACTTCGGCAACAAGGAAAAACACTTTCTTAATAAGAACAACAAACACTTTAGTTTACCTGAAACTGTCGTATTTGTATCAAGTATAAACTCTTTGGACTATCATTTAAACGTCTATAACTTTACAGATGAAAAACCACATAAATCAATGTAGTGTACCGGACTGATATTTAACATCAATGTATTCATGCAAAATTGTGTCTTAATATAGATGTTCTGAATGTAATAATATCTACTTTTGGAGTCTAGTATAGACTATGAAAGTCCTCCTTCACAAGAGAAAAACTTATCTTTCTTAACTTAACATATACATAATGTATACTGCCGTAGAAATGTCGTTTGGCTTCATTGACCATCGGGAAATGGTTAGATTTCAGTTTGCCGAACACCGTGACTTCCGGCTAATCACATGCAGATTCTTTAGTGGATAAATTGAAAATACGGCTTAAAAATCCGTGTAACACATTTGTAATCTCAACGCTGATTAGTTATTTGAAATTCAAGAGTCAATCAGCTTTACCGGGGTAGTTTATATGTTTCCATCGGAAAATGGTCTGTCGTGTGGTGTGGAGCCAATGGACAAGACTCCAATTGATCTGGGTGGTAGGCGATGGGAATCCTCCTATGTATCTCACTAATATATGGATGTCCTCGTATTCAATAATATGTTTTCATATTAAACATTCTTTTACACACACATACACACACACACACACATATATATATAGGTAGGTAAGTACCCCCATATGTAGCTCTCTTACGTAAAGGTTTCGCCATGCGTAAGTTGCTGGTTAAAATGCTACGGATGTTCCTATTCCCTCTTTAATATAATTGGATTCCCAATATGTCGACTCTAGATAGAGTTGTCTACCGATGGTATAAGTAACACACTTTTGCATTATAAAATCGTCTAAAATGTATTAAACTTACTGGAACAAGGTTCTAGTGGACATGTGTACCTAGTCATGATGGTATTAACACATGGAATTGACAAGTCAGGCAGTAGACATCGCCTCCGCTGATAAACCCAATACCAACTTACATGTATATACTTTCGACAACCATATCATACTGCAAATGACAGTTGTATGTAAAAATATATATATTATGTAATAACAATAGAGCTATTACGTCATTTAAGACAACAGTGACACAAGGATTGGAAAATGCGCTGAAGATTACATTTGAATTTGACTGAAGTTCCAGGAGTGTAAACGTGCACGTGGGGGAAAAACGAATAAACCTTCATTACTACTGATTTCCCGTTGATTGAATTATCCAGAGGCACGGCGAGATTGGGATTAAATACGGTGTTAAGTATATATGTAAATATTGAATTAATGATTCAAATTTGACGAAATGGCTGACTTTGGATGTCTCAATACAGACCTGGGGCGCTCGAGCTGCCCTAATACGGGCCTTCGGCAGGTCTGTAATCCATCAATTTGCAGCCAATCCCGTCAAGTCGCCAGAGACATTTATCTGGATTTGAAATTGATTCTTCAAGATTCTGCGGGTACTGACGTGGTCAGAAAAGAAATGATTGAATAAATGTCCATTTTCTTTTTCAAGAAGTCTTCGGTTTTAACATATTACACCAAAAGGGAAAAAATACAAGCAGATGCGTAATCGATTTGAAGTATTCTGGAACATCTTTTTGTGATATGCATTCTACAATAGAAATGGTAAAATAGAAACATTAACTGACTGACGGAAAAATAACACGAATCAATGAAATATTTGGGGAATTTCTAAATGGTTATCACAGGTATATTTGGTATAAATAGAATTTACTTATTTTGCGAACTCGGGCGTTTCTTTCCAAAGACATTGCTGCTGCTAACTTAGACGGTTATAACATTGCCCGGTGTGTCGCTGAACTAGGCGAACCACAACCTTGCCAATCTCACTCGATTGCCTCAGGAACAGCATGCTAATTATATTCTCACGCTAATACAGTCAACCAGAGCTATCTAATTGATGTTGGCTCCGAAACTTACTCACTTAATAATATTAAAGTGCTATCCACCTTTCCAATTAGCCTGACAGGCTTTCGTCCGAGAATTAAGCTTTCTCCTCATTTTCTCTGCCTCTGATTGGCTCATGAAGATAGCCTTGAAGAGATGCGCCCAGAATAACGTGACCTAGATATTTAACCCCATCTCATCTTATCACTGGTACCCGTGTAACCTGTCAACTGAACAAGCGTTGTATTTCACGCCAAACTAAGTTAAACAAAAACATACAAATGACATTCTCATCGATGATTCACACATTGTTATTTCATTGCACAAAGGGCACGAATTCGAAACATTAAAAACAAGTGAATATATGAAGCCAGTAGTTTCAACGTTCCTTTTGTCACCAATGTGTGTTTTATTACGTTTAATATATAAATATGTACACCAAAGTTACTCTGTGTATTTTATTATGTACAGTAAATATGTACACCAAAATTACTATGTGTGTTTTATTACGTTCAGTAAATATGTACACCAAAGTTACTATGTGCGTTTTATTATGTACAGTAAATGTGTACACCAAAGTTACTATGTGTACACCAAAGTTACTATGTGTACACCAAAGTTACTATGTGTACACCAAAGATACTATGTGTGTTTTATTATGTACAGTAAATATGTACACCAAAGTTACTCTGTGTATTGTATTATGTACAGTAAATATGTACACCAAAGTTACTATATGTGTTTTATTATGTACAGTAAATATGTACACCAAAGTTACTCTGTGTGTTTTATTACGTTCAGTAAATGTGTACACCAAAGTTACTATGTGTATTTTATTATGTACAGTAAATATGTACACCAAAGTTACTATATGTGTTTTATTATGTACAGTAAATATGTACACCAAAGTTACTCTGTGTGTTTTATTACGTTCAGTAAATATGTACACCAAAGTTACTATGTGTACACCAAAGTTACTATGTGTGTTTTATTATGTACAGTAAATATGTACACCAAAGTTACTATGTGTATTTTATTATGTACAGTAAATATGTACACCAAAGTTACTATGTGTACACCAAAGTTACTCTGTGTATTTTATTATGTACAGTAAATATGTACACCAAAGTTACTATGTGTGTTTTATTATGTACAGTAAATATGTACTCCAAAGTTACTATGTGTATTTTATTATGTACAGTAAATATGTACACCAAAGTTACTATGTGTGTTTTGTTACGTTCAGTAAATATGTACACCAAAGTTACTATGTGTACACCAAAGTTACTATGTGTGTTTATATGTACAGTAAATATGTACACCAAAGTTACTATGTGTATTTTATTATGTACAGTAAATATGTACACCAAAGTTACTATGTGTGTTTTGTTACGTTCAGTAAATATGTACACCAAAGTTACTATGTGTACACCAAAGTTACTATGTGTGTTTTATTATGTACAGTAAATATGTACACCAAAGTTACTCTGTGTGTTTTATTATGTACAGTAAATATGTACACCAAAGTTACTATGTGTATTTTATTATGTACAGTAAATATGTACACCAAAGTTACTATGTGTGTTTTGTTATGTACAGTAAATATGTACACCAAAGTTACTATGTGTGTTTTATTATGTTCAGTAAATATGTACACCAAAGTTACTATGTGTATTTTATTATGTACAGTAAATATGTACACCAAAGTTACTATGTGTGTTTTATTATGTACAGTAAATATGTACACCAAAGTTACTCTGTGTATTTTGTTACGTTCAGTAAATATGTACACCAAAGTTACTATGTGTATTTTATTATGTACAGTAAATATGTACACCAAAGTTACTATGTGTACACCAAAGTTACTATGTGTATTTTATTATGTACAGTAAATATGTACACCAAAGTTACTATGTGTACACCAAAGTTACTATTTGTGTTTTATTATGTTCAGTAAATATGTACACCAAAGTTACTATGTGCACACCAAAGTTACTATTTGTGTTTTATTATGTTCAGTAAATGTGTACACCAAAGTTACTCTGTGTACACCAAAGTTACTATGTGTATTTTGTTACGTTAAGTAAATATGTACACCAAAGTTACTATATGTGTTTTATTATGTACAGTAAATATGTACACCAAAGTTACTATGTGTACACCAAAGTTACTATGTGTACACCAAAGTTACTATGTGTGTTTTATTATGTACAGTAAATATGTACACCAAAGTTACTATGTGTGTTTCATTATGTACAGTAAATATGTACACCAAAGTTACTATGTGTATTTTGTTACGTTCAGTAAATATGTACACCAAAGTTACTCTGTGTATTTTGTTATGTACAGTAAATATGTACACCAAAGTTACTATGTGTGTTTTATTATGTTCAGTAAATATGTACACCAAAGTTACTATGTGTATTTTATTATGTACAGTAAATATGTACACCAAAGTTACTATGTGTGTTTTATTATGTACAGTAAATATGTACACCAAAGTTACTATGTGTATTTTGTTACGTTCAGTAAATATGTACACCAAAGTTACTATGTGTATTTTATTATGTACAGTAAATATGTACACCAAAGTTACTATGTGTACACCAAAGTTACTATGTGTGTTTCATTATGTTCAGTAAATACGTACACCAAAGTTACTATGTGTACACCAAAGTTACTATTTGTGTTTTATTATGTTCAGTAAATATGTACACCAAAGTTACTATGTGCACACCAAAGTTACTATTTGTGTTTCATTATGTTCAGTAAATGTGTACACCAAAGTTACTCTGTGTACACCAAAGTTACTATGTGTATTTTGTTACGTTAAGTAAATGTGTACACCAAAGTTACTATGTGTATTTTGTTACGTTAAGTAAATATGTACACCAAAGTTACTATGCGTGTTTTATTATGTACAGTAAATATGTACACCAAAGTTACTATGTGCAAAACCAAAGTTACTATTTGTGTTTTGTTACGTTCAGTAAATATGTACACCAAAGTTACTCTGTGTATTTTATTATGTACAGTAAATATGTACACCAAAGTTACTATGTGTACACCAAAGTTACTATGTGTGTTTCATTATGTTCAGTAAATACGTACACCAAAGTTACTATGTGTACACCAAAGTTACTATTTGTGTTTTATTATGTTCAGTAAATATGTACACCAAAGTTACTATGTGCACACCAAAGTTACTATTTGTGTTTTATTATGTTCAGTAAATGTGTACACCAAAGTTACTCTGTGTACACCAAAGTTACTATGTGTATTTTGTTACGTTAAGTAAATATGTACACCAAAGTTACTATGTGTGTTTTATTATGTACAGTAAATATGTACACCAAAGTTACTATGTGTACACCAAAGTTACTATGTGTGTTTATATGTACAGTAAATATGTACACCAAAGTTACTATGTGTATTTTATTATGTACAGTAAATATGTACACCAAAGTTACTATGTGTGTTTTGTTACGTTCAGTAAATATGTACACCAAAGTTACTATGTGTACACCAAAGTTACTATGTGTGTTTTATTATGTACAGTAAATATGTACACCAAAGTTACTCTGTGTGTTTTATTATGTACAGTAAATATGTACACCAAAGTTACTATGTGTATTTTATTATGTACAGTAAATATGTACACCAAAGTTACTATATGTGTTTTGTTATGTACAGTAAATATGTACACCAAAGTTACTATATGTGTTTTATTATGTTCAGTAAATATGTACACCAAAGTTACTATGTGTATTTTATTATGTACAGTAAATATGTACACCAAAGTTACTATGTGTGTTTTATTATGTACAGTAAATATGTACACCAAAGTTACTCTGTGTATTTTGTTACGTTCAGTAAATATGTACACCAAAGTTACTATGTGTATTTTATTATGTACAGTAAATATGTACACCAAAGTTACTATGTGTACACCAAAGTTACTATGTGTATTTTATTATGTTCAGTAAATATGTACACCAAAGTTA
This sequence comes from Pecten maximus, assembly GCF_902652985.1. NCBI lineage: Eukaryota > Metazoa > Mollusca > Bivalvia > Pectinida > Pectinidae > Pecten > Pecten maximus. The sequence continues at coordinate 16,715,167 of NC_047025.1, read as the reverse complement.
CTATGTGTACACCAAAGTTACTATTTGTGTTTTATTATGTTCAGTAAATATGTACACCAAAGTTACTATGTGCACACCAAAGTTACTATTTGTGTTTTATTATGTTCAGTAAATGTGTACACCAAAGTTACTCTGTGTACACCAAAGTTACTATGTGTATTTTGTTACGTTAAGTAAATATGTACACCAAAGTTACTATGTGTGTTTTATTATGTACAGTAAATATGTACACCAAAGTTACTATGTGTACACCAAAGTTACTATGTGTACACCAAAGTTACTATGTGTGTTTTATTATGTACAGTAAATATGTACACCAAAGTTACTATGTGTGTTTTATTATGTACAGTAAATATGTACACCAAAGTTACTATGTGTATTTTGTTACGTTCAGTAAATATGTACACCAAAGTTACTCTGTGTATTTTGTTATGTACAGTAAATATGTACACCAAAGTTACTATGTGTGTTTTATTATGTTCAGTAAATATGTACACCAAAGTTACTATGTGTATTTTATTATGTACAGTAAATATGTACACCAAAGTTACTATGTGTGTTTTATTATGTACAGTAAATATGTACACCAAAGTTACTATGTGTATTTTGTTACGTTCAGTAAATATGTACACCAAAGTTACTATGTGTATTTTATTATGTACAGTAAATATGTACACCAAAGTTACTATGTGTACACCAAAGTTACTATGTGTGTTTTATTATGTTCAGTAAATATGTACACCAAAGTTACTATGTGTACACCAAAGTTACTATTTGTGTTTTATTATGTTCAGTAAATATGTACACCAAAGTTACTATGTGCACACCAAAGTTACTATTTGTGTTTCATTATGTTCAGTAAATGTGTACACCAAAGTTACTCTGTGTACACCAAAGTTACTATGTGTATTTTGTTACGTTAAGTAAATGTGTACACCAAAGTTACTATGTGTATTTTGTTACGTTAAGTAAATATGTACACCAAAGTTACTATGCGTGTTTTATTATGTACAGTAAATATGTACACCAAAGTTACTATGTGCCAAAACCAAAAGTTACTATGTGTGTTTTATTATGTTCAGTAAATATGTACACCAAAGTTACTCTGTGTATTTTATTATGTACAGTAAATATGTACACCAAAGTTACTATGTGTACACCAAAGTTACTATGTGTATTTTATTATGTTTCAGTAAATACGTACACCAAGTACTATGTGTACACCAAAGTTACTATTTGTGTTTTATTATGTTCAGTAAATATGTACACCAAAGTTACTATGTGCCACACCAAAGTTACTATTTGTGTTTTATTATGTTCAGTAAATGTGTACACCAAAGTTACTCTGTGTACACCAAAGTTACTATGTGTATTTTGTTACGTTAAGTAAATATGTACACCAAAGTTACTATGTGTGTTTTATTATGTACAGTAAATATGTACACCAAAGTTACTATGTGTGTTTTATTATGTACAGTTAATATGTACACCAAAGTTACTATGTGTACACCAAAGTTACTCTGTGTACACCAAAGTTACTATGCGTGTTTTATTATGTACAGTAAATATGTACACCAAAGTTACTATGTGTGTTTTATTATGTACAGTAAATATGTACACCAAAGTTACTATGTGCAAAACCAAAGTTACTATTTGTGTTTTGTTACGTTCAGTAAATATGTACACCAAAGTTACTATGTGTATTTTATTATGTACAGTAAATATGTACACCAAAGTTACTATGTGTACACCAAAGTTACTCTGTGTGTTTTATTACGTTCAGTAAATATGTACACCAAAGTTACTATGTACGTTTTGTTACGTTCAGTAAATATGTACACCAAAGTTACTCTGTGTATTTTATTATGTACAGTAAATATGTACACCAAAGTTACTATGTGTATTTTATTATGTACAGTAAATATGTACACCAAAGTTACTCTGTGTGTTTTATTATGTACAGTAAATATGTACACCAAAGTTACTCTGTGTATTTTATCATGTACAGTAAATATGTACACCAAAGTTACTCTGTGTGTTTTATTACGTTCAGTAAATATGTACACCAAAGTTACTATGTGTACACCAAAGTTACTCTGTGTATTTTATTATGTACCGTAAATATGTACACCAAAGTTACTATGTGTGTTTTGTTATGTACAGTAAATATGTACACCAAAGTTACTATGTGTACACCAAAGTTACTATGTGTACACCAAAGTTACTATGTGTATTTTATTATGTACAGTAAATATGTACACCAAAGTTACTCTGTGTATTTTATTATGTACAGTAAATATGTACACCAAAGTTACTATGTGTGTTTCATTATGTACAGTAAATATGTACACCAAAGTTACTATGTGTATTTTATTATGTACCGTAAATATGTACACCAAAGTTACTATGTGTGTTTTATCATGTACAGTAAATATGTACACCAAAGTTACTATGTGTACACCAAAGTTACTCTGTGTATTTTGTTATGTACCGTAAATATGTACACCAAAGTTACTATGTGTATTTTATTATGTACCGTAAATATGTACACCAAAGTTACTATGTGTGTTTTATCATGTACAGTAAATATGTACACCAAAGTTACTATGTGTACACCAAAGTTACTCTGTGTATTTTGTTATGTACCGTAAATATGTACACCAAAGTTACTATGTGTATTTTATTATGTACAGTAAATATGTACACCAAAGTTACTCTGTGAGTTTTATTATGTACCGTAAATATGTACACCAAAGTTACTATGTGTGTTTTATTATGTACAGTAAATATGTACACCAAAGTTACTATGTGTACACCAAAGTTACTCTGTGTATTTTGTTACGTTCAGTAAATATGTACACCAAAGTTACTATGTGTATTTTATTATGTACAGTAAATATGTACACCAAAGTTACTCTGTGTGTTTTATTATGTACAGTAAATATGTACACCAAAGTTACTATGTGTATTTTATTATGTACAGTAAATATGTACACCAAAGTTACTATGTGTGTTTTATTATGTACAGTAAATATGTACACCAAAGTTACTATGTGTATTTTATTACGTTCAGTAAATATGTACACCAAAGTTACTATGTGTGTTTTATTATGTACAGTAAATATGTACACCAAAGTTGCTATGTGTATTTTATTATGTTCAGTAAATGTGTACACCAAAGTTACTATGTGTATTTTATTATGTACAGTAAATATGTACACCAAAGTTACTATGTGTGTTTTATTATGTACAGTTAATATGTACACCAAAGTTACACTGTGTGTTTTATTACGTTCAGTAAATATGTACACCAAAGTTACTATGTGTACACCAAAGTTGTTATGTGTATTTTATTATGTACAGTAAATATGTACACCAAAGTTACTCTGTGTGTTTTATTATGTACAGTAAATATGTACACCAAAGTTACCATGTGTGTTTTATTATGTTCAGTAAATATGTACACCAAAGTTACTATGTGTATTTTATTATGTACAGTAAATATGTACACCAAAGTTACTATGTGTATTTTGTTACGTTCAGTAAATATGTACACCAAAGTTACTATGTGTATTTTGTTACGTTCAAGTAAATATGTACACCAAAGTTGTTATGTGCACAACACCGTTCACGTCTACCGTGAATGAAGCGTTTGACAAAAACATATTGAGCCAAAGATAATAATAACGCTGACTGGGCACAGCCGTTACTTACTGCGGAATTGTGCATGTTTTTTTTTCTGATAAGACAATAGATGTCCACTTGAGAATTGTATACGTGATTAGCACGCGACACGGACGGTGTTTACCCGGCTTTACTAGTTATTGTTTCCCGTATTGCTTCCTTGGATCCGTAGTCAGCAGATTACCAGTGTCTATAATTAAGTTACTGCTGGTGGTGTGCATATATGATTTGTCAAGTGCATGTAGTAATAACGACAGTACAGAGAAGTAAATTTTCGAGGCAATCTGTCCCTTTATCAAGACACTAGCAAATTACAAACGATCATATATAGACATAGAACATGAAACAGTTACACATATTTAGTAGGTAAACAACGAAAAATATCGTTATGTTTGTGAAAAGCGATCCACTCGGTCGATAATTAATTAGCCGAGAGCCTATTGTAATTAATTAGAAATCATCTTAGGTGGTGTACAGATGATATAAGTAAACAAATAGATAAACAAATACACAAATATATAAAAAGTATAACGTAAAGATTCAACAAAATAACATCGCGAGTTGAATCGATGTGATGGCAGCAGGTGCTATGTAGTAAATCTATTTGTTTTTGTTTTAATACGCAGTAGGGTTATTGCGTCCCGCAAATTTGTTTGTTTTTGCTTGAACGTCCTATTAACAGCCAAAGCTCGGCCCAAACAGCAGGTAGCCGTGACAATTTGCGGTGGCAAACCCCATATTACTGACTAAAATTAGTTTGTTTAACGTACATTGAATAAATATCTAAATAACATAAACGTATTTATATGGAAATGCGTAATTTAAACATAAAGAATCTATCTTCTTAAAAAGAACGTTTCAATGGCGCAGTGATGGTCGGACCGATATCCTGACATGATCATAGTGGAAGTCGGGCTGTCGGCTTTTCCCCTTGTGTGGCAAGATATTATAATCATCGTGAACGCATATGCCTGTATTGCTGAGGTTGACATTTGGACTTTAGAAACAACGGCAAGGAAAGGAAGCATACATTATACATGTACTATCATATGACTCTTGTTCTTAGGGAAATGAAAATGTCGGTGTAAAACTCTTTTGTTCGGCTTTGGTCATTAGTGTTTTTATTTTTGACCTTGCCCTCTGACCCAGTGACCTTGATCTTTGATCAATTGACTTCTTGTATAACTCCGATCAACTTTGCTTTGTCAAATTGTGTCATAACGAAATAATGCAAAAAAAAAAGAAGATGTTGACACTTGACCCATTGACCTTGAGTTTTGACATGATCAGTATGTATTTTTGTGAACTAAACATCTGGGCCTTCATTCCTCCGTTGAGTACATAATCAAGCCAGCGCCCCACTGTCTAAATTAGCATAATGGGATAAGCAGCGTGTTAGATCTAGAAACATTTTGTCCTTTCGCCATTTTTTTATCCGGACTACTGCCGGGGGGGTGGGGGTTAGGGGGCACGTGCCCCCTTACCGTATCTGAGTCCAGGATAGCTGTTAAATCTATCAACTACTTCAGTAGGAACTTATTGACAGTTCTGACAACATGTTGGTGTCATTTACACCCGTCTACGTGTCGTTAGATTCCTTACAAACAAATATTTTATCGGCTTCGCCTTATCATCACTCATCAGTGCTGATATGGACCAACTCTCTGGACATCTAGTGGGACAGTTAGGGAGATCATATCAAACCTAACCCCTAGTAAATATTGGACAATTTTTAATTAGATTTAATTATGGCTGTGTATTTTGAACCACCCCTAAGACAACAGTCCTTGGATACTACCAGCATACCAGTGAGTCATTTCAAGGGTTTTACAAGATAAACACAAGTTAATGACACCTTTCGAACACAAATTCAATAACAGCTATATACCGAACAATAAATACAATACTGCTGATTCGTCAGTGGTTATTCTGGGTTTTTTTAATGCTAAGAAAATTAAATATATAATGCTATTGACGCAACTTCCCGGTTCTGCTGATGCAGGGACACCTACATTTAAATATCTATCTACAAACCTGTCTACGTTGTGTATGCAGCAGAGCATCGCCAACAGTGGAGATCGCGTACAGAAAAAAATGTCTCCATTGTCATTGTCGGGAGAAAACGGTGTCTGGCTGGTGGTGTACGTCTAGAAATAGGTTTCCACTTGTGGTTTCAAATAAAGATGGTACAGCTCATCCACGAATTAGACACGGAGTATTATTAACACTTATAATCAATCTGTAGACTATGGCATACAAACTTAATATAAATTACCAATATTACACAGGACATCATAATGTTGATATACTAATTAAGTAATAAGTCACAGCAATGTTGGCGAGATATGTGGAAATAAATAATTAAATGAAATACTAAGTACTCTAAAAATTGTGTATTGAATGATGATACAACTTCGTTGTACACTGTAGCTATAGATAGATTTGATGGAATTTCCTTCATGGAATTGCAAAAACTGTCCATTATTGTCTTGGCGACATTTGACCAAGAAGTATCGATGGGCTGTTCGTATCCAGCGAATCTGTAGCCTGCAAGCGTTACAAGTCCCAATATAATGTCAAATGGATAGTTATAAACTAAATATCTTACGAGTGCGCCAGACAAGTTTGTTTCCATTAGATCAGTTGTACCCAAAATAAAATAGGATGGATTAGAATTTCTCAAGAGTGCAGATAAATAAACGGACTTCACGTGACAAGATGAAATCGATATTACAACGAAAACAGTGAGTGGTATTCTGTACAAAACACAGCCATTTTGACAAATTATAATGAGAGCTATCGATCTTGTAATACAGTATATGCACCATGCGTGTACAAAACCTGAATGTCAACTGTCATTTCAAGTGCAAAGAGTTTATCTCAATCGGATTTAGCCTAAGGAATACATTCCATAATTGATTGATTACCATAGGTGGCGTTTTTGTTTTTAATAAATGGCTTCCTTCCATTTAGTCATAATGACTGCATGCGGAGTCATATTTTCCGTTTGAAGTTGTTCTCACGATAATCTCGTTATTATGTATAATGTTGGCCAACTTTAGTCGACAATGCAGGCACGTTTACCACGGTCTGTGGTCACTTGACAACCAGATAAATTTCCTTTGTAACAGTTCACATCAAATTCAACAGAGTGATCGAATATCACATGGCTGGTGGAGATTTTTTGATTTAATGATTTGTTTAACAGTCAGTCTGTTCGTACACATCGGTGGTAATATCTATATCAATGTTATATTGTCACACCGTCTTAATTCTCTGAAATATTATAAAACTTTATCTGTTTAACATATTTACTAAATTGTTTTATCAACACTCTTTAAATCTTGTCGGCCCTGGAAAAAACTCGTGATCAGGCAAGTGAAAGGCGAGCGTTTTACCACTTGTCCACCCGACCACCAAATACTATACACTATATATATATATTGAAAATCCACATTATTAATTCAGTCTACGTAGACACATTCGGTTATACATAGGTATGTGAGCTCACACGATAAACACATATATAGATAATATATTCGCACTTCAAAGGTAATTCCCGTGAATGGAAAGGAATGATCGAGACATCACGACTCTCAACAGGATGACGTTGTAGTGTGTACTTTGCAAGTACCGTGAGAGTTGCAAGCGCGCATGTGCAATGAAAATTGTCATTTCCGCTGTGAGAGTTACAAGTTTTCATATCATAACATAAGTATTTCACATTTTTTATAATTGTTATAATTGTGTCGCACATTTTATGCATCCGGTTCCCTATAATAATTTCCTTACATAGAATTGAATCAGATATCACTGAATAGGTACTATGTCCATTTTAGCCCGATATTAAAGCGGAACAGTTTGAGGTATTTTCAGGCAGTTTTCGCCAACATAACTAGACACTAACAGACAGATATGAACACAGAGCTGTTTTTTTAATTACAATTAGACTTGTAATGTTCGCTCCTCTCGGATACACTGCAATACAAGATCTAATAACTCTCTGTACGAGGTCATCTTAGCAAGAATTTTGATTTTCAAATAGTAATTATTTACCTAATGAGAAAGAGTCTTTTACAGGCCTTCGGTTTCGTCTCCATGGTACATTTGTATTTACGACTCATTCGGCGCTTGATTTGAAATACGCAAAACTTTTCACTTATTATTGTGTATTGTCTGTATTGCATTTGCAGTGTATTGGAGATGAGCGGAAATTGTAGATACTCTTTAAGACAGCAGGATTTCTTAAAATAGTTCATGTTACTAACAAATATCAATTCACACGCAGAGGCGTATGATTTCCCATAACACACACCTATAAAATATCATTATTTCACATGAAAATTTAACTGAAATCCGTATGGTATCGTAACTCAGTCTGCCTCAATAACACCTGGTGAGGTTCAGCTGCTGGGAGGGAGAGATTAATACGACGTCGTTACTGCTACATTTACATATCACGTGGCAGTCCATGTCCCAAAGGAGAACAACAACCTTCATCCTTCCAACAACGCAATATGTTAAATTTAATTTGTCTATCCATGTTTTATATTGAAAGGTTAAATCTAGGTAAAATCAAACACGTGGACGTACCAACTCCCTAACCTCTATACACACCAGGACCTTACATGTCAGGGTCGCCTACATATTACAAATCAAACCAGATTAAAGTAGTTAGTACAACCTTGTCAGACAAAACACAAATCTAATTAAAATCTAGATGGTCATTCTCACTACGTTACATGAACATCTAGCAACATCCCATACGGGGTCACGTCAGGGTGACCTTTTGGATTAGCCAATCAAATGACTACTTCCAGAATCTTGGAAGTGAATTTTATTTGTCCGAATTAGCATGACTAGAGTGTATAGGTTGCATAATCTGTCAATTTGTTTCAAGTAATTTCGTCCCAGAAAGCATATAGCTACATGAATATACATGCTGTGCCGAAACGGTTTGCTTCAGATGCATACTGTGACGAAATGGTTTACTTCGAGAAATTGACGATTCGCCCTGAAAATGAGATACATATCTCAAACGTCATCAGAACATGACCTCATATGGAATGTTGTTAGACGTTCATGTAACGTAGTGAGAATGACCATCTAGATTTTAATTAGATTTACTAAACACATGTAGATGATTATCCACTACATTGTTCTGAGGCGACTTATGTGGGAGCGCACTGTAGAATTCGGGATTAAAATCAATCTGATAAACCATTGCACTACATTTCCTTACTTCCCTTGACCATTCTTCCCGAATTGCATGTTTCTTTTCCTAGCGGCTCACTTGACAGAGACAAGTTAACCTATATAACTGGTATTATCCTATGTTTAACCTTCAGTAAGTTGAGTCTGTAGAATGATGCCAGCCAACACATTTCTTTACATTAATTTCCGATTATTCGTGCATTCCTGAGATCTGATGTGTCGTCCCTTCCCATACATTTTGTTCTTTGGACAACGAACTGTCCCGGCCGAAAAGTTGTTGGTTTCTTGCACGAACGGGGGTGAACAGTTGTTGCAATCGGAACACCTCGCCTCCGTCTGCGAACGTAGGTCTAGTTTCGAAGAAAATGACGAGGTGTTCCGATTGCAGTTGTTGTTTGTTTGTACATGTGACAAGGAACATTGATCGAAACGAGGCCTAGACAATCCTGTTCCTATAATTTCGACCAGGCCAGAATTATCACTATTTATAAGACTTTAGTAGGTACGTCTTTAACGTTACATTTGTAATGAGAATGATAAACTCTAGATCCTAGTGTTTGGTGTTAGGGAACTTCATCATTTAAAGCATGGCTGGAACTAGATTAGATTCCTGTTAAACCTTTACGGTTACGGTGATGTAGTGATAAGCACTACTACGGCGGTGTTACCCAGGGAGAGTTTCCATGTCCTTGGGCTCATGTTCTTTGCACGAGATTGGGGATTATGTTGGGAATTATTTGTTTTGTTCTGACTACCCCTTTGTTCCGTGGTCTTCCGGCATTGCGTTTATTTGACCCCGAGGGCAACCATTTTATGAACAATGGCATAACATTCAGCTCCGCTGCCTAGTGTTTTCTTCTTGATTCTGCTGCTGGAGGGGTTTGCTGCACCATATAACCGGATCTTTATGTCAAGTTGGAAACATTTCATTTAATTCTATGGTTTATGGTATTATTTTGACCAGTTTTAAAGCTGTGGAGACTAAATAAACATAAATCTATAATTTGCCTAGCCATTTTGGAAAATTCCTTTTCTAACCCTTTATTCCCCAGTCCCATATTTTGGTTCCGGTGCAACCTGGTCCCCTCTTAATCATCATCCTTAATTCGCCAAAAATATTCGAGACGGTTTATTTTCATTACATATGAGATCTGGTGAACGCCTCTTTCATCTTTTTATTTGTGACTGTTCAGTAGACAATGAGGCTGTGGTGGTTTCTGGGCCAATAACGCGGATAAATTATCTATGATGGAATTTCCGCTTCCAGACGAATTTGTTTTATGTCACACTATATCTTCATAAAACGGTACTGCCAAACGGTTTCCATCGACGTGATACGATTTAAATCGCCAACTCCAGTATTATGTAATGACTAGTTACTCGAAGTTTGTTGAAAGTCAATAAGTAATTGCCTGATTGCGGAAACGAAAGTAATATTTGAAACTGCATAAATACCAAAACCCAAACCTATATTGCATAGTAAAAACACCCGAAAAGCCCGTCGTCAATATGATGTAACTGGGTTTTCAGTCGCGTTACCTCTCAAGGTGTATTGTTGGGGTGTGAATCTCTCGACACAGTATTATATAATGATAATAACAATACATGTATATAATAATAATAACAATACATGTATATAATGATAATAACAATACATGTACAAAATGATAATAACAATACATGTATATAATAATAATAACAATACATGTATATAATAATAATAACAATACATGTATATAATAATAATAACAATACATGTATAAAATAATAATTTAATTTTGTTATACCTCAATAACAAAATTTTTGACGTTGCGAAATGTAACGTCATTTTTGATTGGCTGATGACGTTGCGTAATAATTTATCACAGAAAAGAGTTCGCAAAAGAAAGTGAAATATCTTGGTGTGTATAAGACGAAATTAAATTATAAGAATTAACATTAATTATTTTTTCTGTTATACAGTCATAACATAAAAAAACTGGAGTGTACTCTCTTCATAAACCGCTTCGCGGTTTATTTAGAGTACATTCCAGTTTTTTCTACTGTAAAAATAATTGATGTTAATCCTTAAATAATAACAATACATGTATATAATAATAATAACAATACATGTATATAATGATAATAACAATACATGTATATAATAATAATAACAATACATGTATATAATGATAATAACAATACATGTATAAAATAATAATAATAACAATACATGTATATAATAATAATAACAATACATGTATATAATAATAATAACAATACATGTATATAACAATAATAACAATATAACAATAATAACAATACATGTATATAATAATAATAACAATACATGTCTAAAATAATAATAATAACAATACATGTATATAATAATAATAATAATACATGTATAAAATAATAATTTAATTTTGTATGAAACGCGCATTTTCATTGGCTGAAATAATTTTATTATACCTCCATAACAAAATTTTTGACGTTGCGAAATGTAAGGTCATTTTTGATTGGCTAATGACGTTGCGTAATAATTTATCACAGAGTTCGCCAAAGAAAGTGAAATATCTTGGTGTGTATAAGACGAAATTAAATCATAAGAATTAACATTAATTATTTTTTCTGTTATACAGTCATAACATAAAAAAACTGGAGTGTACTCTCTTCATAAACCGCTTCGCGGTTTATTTAGAGTACATTCCAGTTTTTTCTGTTATGACTGTATAACAGAAAAAATAATTGATGTTAATCCTTAAATAATAACAATACATGTATATAATAATAATAACAATACATGTATACAGCATTCATATAACGCACAATCTAATTTACAAAATTGAGCTTCACGTTACATAATATGATAAATCATTTAATTTAAAGTGCTACACAATACAGGGAACATGTATACCGACTCGAGCAATTAGATGATAATGTATACAGGACGTTGGAAAGAGACTTAAAAACAGACGTTATAAACAAATAAGTTTCAACCTCCTTGAATTTGGCTAGGGTTTTCCACTTCCTGGTAACAGACGGTAAGCTGAAAGCTGAACGCAAACGATAAGCATGTACCTCAAATATGTGTATTGATCTGTAGTTACCTTAGTAACTGCATATATTAATATTTTGTGTATCTTTAATAATTGTATATATATATATTGATGCAGGGCCATATTGTAAATTATACTTCTCTAAATATGTAACCCTTGATAAAAAATATTTTTATCTATTATAATTATTATAATATGCAGTTTGTTGACAACATTATCGGCGTTTTAATCTGTATGCGCACCTGTCATCAATAACGATACATTTCTTATACGTGTCTACATGTGTGTGTATGTCCAATGAGAGAATTTGTTCGTGTGAGTCTCCTGGTGGTAGTTCGGTCCTGATACAGACTGGATATTGCTAACTCACTGTTCGATAATACGATAATGAATTCGATTAAATATATAATTATGATAAATTGTATAATCATGACAAATTGTCTAATTACGGTATTTCCCAGTATTTACTATACATGTATAGTACAGCAAATTGATATCCTAGTTATTCTTTGGAAATATTGCTATTATACATTGAATTATGTCTACATGTGTTTTATGTTTGCAGATATAAAATTGACAATTTAGACAGAGATCTAGATATAAGAATATTGAGGTTTTTTTTATCTTGGTTATAAGCATAGTGATATGATCAAAAGTAAAAGAGAATTAGAGTTTTCTAGTGTATTTACTTGGTTCACGAGATAAATGTAAACAACCGTGCTGTAAATACCTGTACCTGTTAATTAATTACCTGCCCATCATCCGTCGTTTAGAAGATGACCTGAAGTGGTCAAGCCTTTCCCCGTGGTAATCGCCCAGTGTCGGTATATTGCACATCCTTTGATCTTGTCATACCTGTGACAGGTGACACTCAGTACCATCCCACGATATAATGGACAGCTATACAAACTGCATTAAACGTTTTTTTCTCTGGATTTTCTTTAAACATCCCTGCAGTTTACCTGTGCACGCGTAATGTGTTTACCTTGTTTGTGTCAGGAAAAGGATTTCAAGGAGATCGAAAATTGTAAGTAATTGACTAAAGTGTTTGATTTAAATATTTAATGGCTATTAAGAGATATAATTACAGAGCGATCTTAATTAGCGACCCACTCCAAAGAACATCATTATCAATGTACTATGTTACAAATATTACAAGTATTGTATAGAGCGAGATGGAATTAATATTAACAATGATATAAGTATAATGATACCAGTTAAATGGTAACCAGAGTGATGACATATGTTATATTATCTAATACGGTGATAATAAGGATGAAGTGTTCGAATATCAGAAAGATGAAAACGAGCTACATTGATAAATGTGTTATAATACATTACCTAGCCTATTTTATCTCTATTACCTATCGTTAAACACTATTTAATCCTCTATTACCTAGAATTGATGACTATTTACTACTCTTAGCCTTGGTGACTGTTTTATACTCTATTACCTAGCCTTGATGACTGTTTACTACTCTTAGCCTTGATGACTGTTTTATACTCTATCACCTAGCCTTGATCACTGTTTTATGCTCTATTGCCGAGCCTTGATGACTGTTTTATACTCTATAACCTAGCCGTGATGACTGTTTTATACTCTATTACCTAGCCTTGATGACTGTTTTATACTCTATTACCTGGCCTTTATGACTGTTTTATACTCTATTACCGAGCATTGATGACTGTTTTATACTCTATTACCTAGCCTTGATGACTGTTTTATACTCTATTACCTGGCCTTGATGACAGTTTTATACTCTATTACCAAGCCTTGATGACTGTTTTATACTCTATTACCTAGCCTTGATGACTGTTTTATACTCTATTACCTGGCCTTGATAACTGTTTTATACTCTATTACCTGGCCTTGATGACTGTTTTATACTCTATTACCTAGCCTTGATGACTGTTTTATACTCTATTACCTAGCCTTGATGACTATTTTATACTCTATTACCGAGCCTTGATGACTGTTTTATACTCTATTACCGAGCCTTGATGACTGTTTTATACTCTATTACCTAGCCTTGATGACTGTTTTATACTCTATTACCAAGCCTTGATGACTGTTTTATACTCTATTACCGAGCCTTGATGACTATTTTATACTCTATTACCGAGCATTGATGACTGTTTATACTCTATTACCTAGCCTTGATCACTGTTTTATACTCTATTACCTAGCCTTGATCACTGTTTTATACTCTATTGCCTCGCCTTGATGACTGTTTTATACTCTATTACCCAGCTTTGATGACTGTTTTATACTCTATTACCGAGCCTTGATGACTATTTTATACTCTATTACCGAGCCTTGATGACTGTTTTATACTCTATTACCGAGCCTTGATGACTGTTTTATACTCTATTACCTAGCCTTGATGACTGTTTTATACTCTATTACCAAGCCTTGATGACTGTTTTATACTCTATTACCGAGCCTTGATGACTATTTTATACTCTATTACCGAGCATTGATGACTGTTTATACTCTATTACCTAGCCTTGATCACTGTTTTATACTCTATTACCTAGCCTTGATCACTGTTTTATACTCTATTGCCTCGCCTTGATGACTGTTTTATACTCTATTACCTAGCTTTGATAACTGTTTTATACTCTATTACCGAGCCTTGATGACTGTTTTATACTCTATTACCTAGCCTTAATGACTGTTTTATACTCTATTACCTAGCCTTGATGACTGTTTTATACTCTATTACCTAGCCTTGATGACTGTTTTATACTCTATTACCTAGCCTTGATGACTGTTTTATACTCTATTACCAAGCCTTGATGACTGTTTTATACTCTATTACCTAGCCTTGATGACTGTTTTAAGCTCTATTACCTAGCCTTGATGACTGTTTTATACTCTATTACCTAGCCTTGCTGTCTGTTTTATACTCTATTACCGAGCCTTGATGACTGTTTTATACTCTATTACCTAACCTTGATGATTGTTTTATACTCTATTACCTAGCCTTGAATCTTTAACCGAGCATAGCTAAACCCACCAGATCTTGTTTTCTGACTATATTATTTAGTTTTTAGATTTTATAACACTGACATCGTTACTAGTTTACTTCACCTGTTAATTGGAATTTTATCTCAGCTGCAGGTACGGTACATATATAGACATGTAGATTATGGGTGTGTTCATGTAATCCCAATGTCCTCCAGGAATAGGTCACATCACTTTATCTAAATACATGTAATTTAGCTTTTAACTATTTCCTCCGAAATTAAACTTCTCGTTTTTATAAGAATGTCACGAATAATCGATTCAACCGCTCAATGGTTTAGACAGTAACGAGGACATAATTTGAACTTAAACCAACAATTTGACAATTAGTTCTCGGAAAGATAAGTCATTTTGAAACAAAAGTGTTTTAAAGAGACTAGGAAGAATACATCATCCGCTATAGTTTACTTAAATTGTCTCAAAACAAACATGATTTGTAAAGTAATTAATGAAAAATAGGTTTCTTTTTATCATGTTGAGCGCATTGAATCAGCTGATTACGAGTCACGTGTAAAGTGTTTCGTACCACTGCCTAAGCGGAAGTTCTTCCAAAACATAATTTATCTTACAGATACTGTCAAGATCAGTAAGATGTCGGTAAACAGTAACACAATGTATCTAACAGTTACTGTCAAGATCGGTAATATGTCGGTTAACAGTAATACAATGTATCTAACAGTTACTGTCAAGATCGGTAAGATGTCGGTTAACAGTAATACAATGTATCTAACAGTTACTGTCAAGATCGGTAAGATGTCGGTTAACAGTAACACAATGTATCTAACAGTTACTGTCAAGATCGGTAAGATGTCGGTTAACAGTAATACAATGTATCTAACAGTTACTGTCAAGATCGGTAAGATGTCGGTTAACAGTAATACAATGTATCTAACAGAGTCTAGATCGGTAAGATGTCGGTTAACAGTAATACAATGTATCTAACAGTTAGAGTCAAGATCGGTAAGATGTCGGTTAACAGTAATACAATGTATCTGACAGTTAGTGTCTAGATCAGTAAGATGTCGGTTAACAGTAATACAATGTATCTAACAGTTAGATTCTAGATTGGTAAGATGTCGGTTAACAGAAATACAATGTATCTAACAGTTAGAGTCTAGATCGGTAAGATGTCGGTTAACAGTAATACAATGTATCTAACAGTTAGAGTCTAGATCGGTAAGATGTCGGTAAACAGTAATACAATGTATCTAACAGAGTCTAGATCAGTGAGATGTCGGTTAACAGTAATACAATGTTTATAACGCGGTTGCCTTCGAAAATTAAGCCATGAATCAGTCTCAACTGGATGGTATCAGACTCTCAACGAACGGTATACTGCAGATACATGAACACATATTTACATTTACGCTGTATGGTCACTATACATTGTAGAAACCTAGTAAACTCTGTTTCAGTTCATCGGACTATAAACCAAAATGAGTACGAATATGACCGTGAGATGAATGTAAACAAGCTATGCAAGTCGCAGCTTTTAATTCCCGTGAAATTACTATATCCTATCACATTTTGGACAAAATCAAATAAACTTGTTTGAAATTGAAAAATCAACAACAAAACAACAAACTAACTTAAATCACTCACTGTCTATCATGTAGAGTCCCTCCTGAGCGTGGGAATGTACAATACATGTACATCTGTATTTCGTTTCAGTAGGCCTATCGAGATCGTCTGAAATAACGCCATGTTAGGCGTTATAAACGAACAATAATAATGACAATTATTATTATACTTGAATTTAAAAACAGGTCACATGATCACCTATAAAAAAAATTGACCGCTGCCTTTTGAATTTTTTTTTTTACAAAAATAATGTAATTTACGGTTATTTTTAGAAATCTTCAGAAATGTTTAGAATGGTACTCGCTAGATTGCTGTTAATTCAAACAGTCAATAAGGCTTGAGGCCCAACATATATTTTAAAATTGCTGCCAAGGGTTTTTGTTTGTGTATGATTTCCGTTTTCTTACAATTAAATATGAAATTAACGACACACGGTATCAAATCTGATATTATATCTTAATTGTTTTAAGCCTGGACCGTGCTATCCGCAATCTTAATTTTGCTTCATTGAATATAGCACTTCTATGGAATAATAAGAAATTCATCCTAGCAGAATTACTAGAAAGCAGACCGTTTATTTTTTTTAACATCGATAAGTATTTATACGTATCAATTCAGTTTAAAATCTTAAATACTTCTGATAACGCTCCAACACGCGGAATCAGATATTGTGTATGTATATATTAGGAAAAGAGAAGAAAAAAAAAAATAAAGAGGGTGTAATTGATGACAATGACAATACACATGTATTTATATAGCTGCATACATATTCGTCATTTCAAAAGATAAAATACGAAACAGAACATGTATACATAGAGGTTACACCACGAGTGGTTGTTGGATATGGAATTTATTTCACACGAGTAAGTTATTTTTAAAAGTTACAAAAGACACGAGCTTTAGCGAGTTTTTTTTGCAACTTTTAAAAAATAACTTACGAGTGGGAAATAAATTCCATATCCAACAATTTCGAGTCGTGTGACCTGTTTCTACCACAATAATATCGGCTTGAATCAAAGGGAAACGTGGCCAAGTATAATTTCGCGTATGCAAATAAAGTGTACCGGTGACGTCCGGGACCCGGTGATGTAACGTCATTAGATTATTGATGACGTCAATAACAATTGCAGCTTGGGTCAAGGTTCACCGTGTTAGCCAATCGAAATGCGTACAGAGTTTATACCACGTGTGGTATAAACAGATTGTTAATCAACAGCTGTAATGATTAACTGATGGTCTGAGAGTTGAATAACACGGGGTATTGTGGTAGAAATAAGTTTAAACATATTTTTACTATACTGACATAAAAGTGACAAGGGCATTAGGTACATTATAAATTATAAAACACCCTCTCCCGACATACAATAGACAATAGCCATTTACACTACACATCTTAGATATAAAATAGTTTACCAGACTTGATGTTATGATTTCATGTCTGAAAATCTCGCTTTGGGTAATTATTACACGTGTACCGGTTTTACTGAGAAACTGTCTAATTTCCTAATTCCTGTGATGACAGTCATTGCATGTTTTGATATGAGGCATTGCATGTTTGGTGGCGACAGTTTTTGAAGCAAAATGAAAAATTAAGGCTGCCAGTTTGAGGCGTAATATTTAATTTAGTTTAAAACTACGGGCGTTATGAATCAAATTTGCAGCGAAATGGCGTGGGGTGAAACAGTTTTGGAGTGGAATGTCTCAGTAATTCAAATAATTACTGGCATGTTTGTTATCTGCTGCTTCAGCATTCTTGCTTTATCGCTTAATAAAGTCAATCCATCAGAAATAAAGATTTTACTATCGATGAATCCATTTATATTATAGCAAATCAAGTGTATAACGTCAATATTAAACTTATTAACATGATCAACAGATGCCAACATACTACACTTCCGATACCTTGCCTGCCAGTTTCTCGTCACGGTCGAGAAGAAGCTTACATAACAGAGCGCATGACTTGCATAGACGCTTGATGAACGCTGGTAGACGGCGCAGGCGCAAATCTGAAGACCAAACTGCCCGGATGATTGTAGAAAATGTAGGAAATCTGGACATCGACGAAGGTAAAGAACAAAACAGAAAAGATGTGCAAGTGCCATCCACTTTTAATAAGACAGGGAGGTGTCGTAACGAATTTAATAATTGGCATTACAATATTTCACTGGGACTAATTTATGAAAAAAGACTGATCATCCGGGCAGTTTCCCACCACATATACAAAATGTATCCTAAATGTAGACATGCAAGTTTTCTGGTAGCCAATGTCACCAGTATTTTTAGCCATTATAAACACATAATCATAACCCTATATACATTACTGTGACAACCGCTATACCCGGCATTCATTGTATTTGTTCACGCAGAGTATATATATTCTATTTTCTCCTAATAAAATGTAGTCCTCGGCTGTGAGTGGAAACCATCCTTGTCCAATTACAGGTTACGATGCACCGGCTGATGGTTAACCATCTATTCTTACAGATGATTACGATGACGACGGACATTTCGATATAGAGAGTCACGTGGAATCTGTAGATCTGCTCCCACTTGAGAATGCGCTCGCGCACCACACGGAGAAGTATGATGCATTGCGAGAGGGCCATCTAGTAGTAAGGAGGGGACAACCCTTTTCCATCCTTGTGAGGTTTACCGGAAAATTCAGCGCCAGGAATCAGTCGGTCAGGATTGTTTTTAAGACTGGTAAGTGTGTGCCCGACTAGGCAATAATTGTTCGTCGTACTGATTCTTTATGATACACGGTAATAGACATGACAGACGAGTCGTCTACTGACGGGCACTTCTGTGACGATGTCATGACAGACGAGTCGTCTACT
The DNA here is from genome assembly GCF_902652985.1 of Pecten maximus. Taxonomy (NCBI): domain Eukaryota; kingdom Metazoa; phylum Mollusca; class Bivalvia; order Pectinida; family Pectinidae; genus Pecten; species Pecten maximus. The sequence goes on along the minus strand of NC_047025.1, from coordinate 16,695,785 downwards.
GACGGGCTTCTGTGACGATGTCATGACAGAGGAGTCGTCTGCTGACGGGTACTTCTGTGACGATGTCATGACAGAGGAGTCGTCTACTGACGGGCACTTCTGTGACGATGTCATGACAGACGAGTCGTCTACTGACGGGTGCTTCTGTGACGATGTCATGACAGAGGAGTCGTCTACTGACGGGCACTTCTGTGACGATGTCATGACAGAGGAGTCGTCTACTGACGGGCACTTCTGTGACGATGTCATGACAGACGAGTCGTCTACTGACGGGCACTTCTGTGACGATGTCATGACAGAGGAGTCGTCTACTGACGGGCACTTCTGTGACGATGTCATGACAGACGAGTCGTCTACTGACGGGCACTTCTGTGACAATGTCATGACAGACGGGTCGTCTACTGACGGGCACTTCTGTGACGATGTCATGACAGACGAGTTGTCTACTGACGGGCTTCTGTGACGATGTCATGACAGAGGAGTCGTCTGCTGACGGGTGCTTCTGTGACGATGTCAGGACAGAGGAGTCGTCTACTGACGGACACTTCTGTGACGATGTCATGACAGACGAGTCGTCTACTGACGGGCTTCTGTGGCGATGTCATGACAGAGGAGTCGTCTGCTGACGGGTGCTTCTGTGACGATGTCAGGACAGAGGAGTCGTCTACTGACGGACACTTCTGTGACGATGTCATGACAGACGAGTCGTCTACTGACGGGTACTTCTGTGACGATGTCATGACAGAGGAGTCGTCTACTGACGGGCACTTCTGTGACGATGTCATGACAGACGAGTCGTCTACTGACGGGTACTTCTGTGACGATGTCATGACAGACGAGTCGTCTACTGACGGGCACTTCTGTGACGATGTCATGACAGACGAGTCGTCTACTGACGGGTACTTCTGTGACGATGTCATGACAGACGAGTCGTCTGCTGACGGGTACTTCTGTGACGTTGTCATGACAGAGGAGTCGTCTACTGACGGGCTTCTGTGACGATGTCATGACAGAGGAGTCGTCTGCTGACGGGTACTTCTGTGACGATGTCATGACAGACGAGTCGTCTACTGACGGGCACTTCTGTGACGATGCCATGACAGAGGAGTCGTCTACTGACGGGCAATTCTGTGACGATGTCATGACAGAGGAGTCATCTACTGACGGGCACTTCTGTGACGATGTCATGATAGACGAGTCGTCTACTGACGGGTACTTCTGTGACGATGTCATGACAGACGAGTCGTCTGCTGACAGGTACTTCTGTGACGATGTCATGACAGAGGAGTCGTCTGCTGACGGGTACTTCTGTGACGATGTCATGACAGACGAGTCGTCTACTGACGGGTACTTCTGTGACGATGTCATGACAGAGGAGTCGTCTACTGACGGGTACTTCTGTGACGATGTCATGACAGAGGAGTCGTCTACTGACGGGTACTTCTGTTACGATGTCATGACAGACGAGTCGTCTACTGACGGGTACTTCTGTGACGATGTCATGACAGAGGAGTCGTCTACTGACGGGTACTTCTGTGACGATGTCATGACAGAGGAGTCGTCTACTGACGGATACTCTGTGACGATGTCATGACAGAGGAGTCGTCTGCTGACGGGTACTTCTGTGACGATGTCATGACAGAGGAGTCGTCTACTGACGGGTACTTCTGTGACGATGTCATGTCAGAGGATTCGTCTACTGACGGGCACTTCTGTGACGATGTCATGACAGAGGAGTCGTCTGCTGACGGGTACTTCTGTGACGATGTCACAGCACAGGAGTCATCTACTGACGGGTACTTCTGTGACGATGTCATGAGAGAGGAGTCGTCGTGCAACTCTGTATTGCAATCAGAAGCGATTCACAGGAAGGCTTCACAGATATGCATAGTCGTTGTAGGTTGAATGTTATGTCAAGTCTAAGGTTACAGAGAATGGTTGTTGAAGAATAATGTCATCAGTACTGTATACTGTATGCTGTGTTAACAGGTCCGACTCCTCGGCCTGGAAAGGGCAGCCATGTCCAATGTGTCCTCTCATCGAAATCCAGCCAGCAGGACTGGACAGCGGTCATTGCCAGTAGACACGGACCAAATGCCCTGAAGGTGTCCGTGTTTCCTCCTGCGAACTGTATTGTTGGATCATGGCGGATTGTTCTGGAAAGTATAGTGGAGAGAGGCGGTCGTCCAAAGGCGTATAAATACATCCATCCAAAACCTGTCCACATTCTCTTTAATCCCTGGTGTAAAGGTAACATAGACTTAAACAAGTGATGACTGACACGACGGTATCACGGTTATTTAATTTTCTATTTCGACATAAAATACCTTGTATAACGAGACAACCTGATCATATTTCAGCACAAAATATTAATCAATTTGTGATACAACATTCTTGATTGTTAAATAATAATTTTGAGATATTGTAAGGAATTGAGAAGTCATGGTCCTTCTCATTAATAACAGTTTCATTGATTTTATTTTCTGTCGCTAGACGATGCTGTTTATCTCAATGACCCCAGCCTCCTAAACGAATATATCCTCAACGACAGTGGCGCCATATTCCACGGGAATTACAAACAGATTGGCGCCAAACCCTGGCTTTACGGACAGGTAAGCGCAACATACACGGTACACCCGAGCCTAGAAATTTCTTTATAAATCGTATAATTTCTCCAGTGTTTTCTTATCAAGACATCTACTGAAATGTTGCTACCCTCGAATCATTATCGGAATCTATAGCTAGTGTACAGTATGACTTTTGTATAGTATCATTGTAGAAATGCCTTTTTAAGAAATAAGTAAAGATATATGATAAAGTCGGATGGTATACAAATACTGAAAGGAAAAAGAAACACAATTAAAAGTTGTCGGTGTACTATGGGAAATATAGATATGTTAAAAGATGTAATAATATTATAATTTAAAGGTAGGAAACCATTCTGCCGTCTGTAAATATTTCATCCATGTACGTTTAGTACCCTCGTCATATTTCCCTCTCAATATCAATAGCGTTCGGGCCCATCAGTATAGTGTGTATGTCTCCCCCCCCCCCCCCCCCCCCCCCCCCCCCCCCCCCCCCCCCCCACCCCCCCACCCCCTCCTTGAGCTACAGTGGTTGTACATACTCTTTTGTACATTGAATTGATCAGGGTATTGACCATCCTCATTGGTATACGTTCCCATTCCTCATCCAGCGCCAACGTCAACTGAACAACGTTGATTGGAGGGTTCGGCCTACGTTTTATCCCACTTCCAACTCATTCCGTACATGTTCTATCGACGAGATGTCAATATCAACCTGGATTGGATGAGGGTCCCTAATGTATATGGATGAAATTTTCTATCTTTCAATGACACCATTATTACATTCTATAACATCGTTTTATTTACCGTAAACAGGGCAATCTCTAATTGCTATTCTTCTTCCTTTCAGTACTTAAAGGTGTTATTCACTTCTGTCTGATGTGTAGTTGTTTAAAGTATGTATCGATATATCGCCTTTTTATATTTCTATCGACATATCGGCAATATGTATACAAATGTGTGTAGAAATAAATCAGTGATTCAAAGTCTCCGTTCTGAAATGCATTGTTTTTTGGTTTGGTTTCTAGTTCGAAGATGGCATTTTGGAGGCGTCCATGTATTGTATACAGAAAGGGTTTAACTCGAATTTCTGTCAGTCGATGGGGGACCCGGTGAGAACTTCACGGATCATATCAAAAATTGTAAGTTGTTAGAATAATGTATATGTCAGTGTATTACGCTATACATACCTTCAATTACTTTTCATACTTTACTGTATTTGCAAAATAGTTTCATTTCTTTATGAAAGTCAATCCATGTAATTTAAGCTCTATAACGCTGTCGCTACTCTAGGTGCCGGGATGAAGGATCTGAATATGTACCGGCCATGACATAACAACAAATCAGACACTGGTCTTGTAGAAGAAGTATTGTTTATTTAAAAGAAATAACCAAGGACAGTTTGCATATATAAGTTCTTTTGTAATAAAAACGATTCGTATGCTAATCCAGATTTCCACTTTCTGAACTTGAAGGTGAACTCGTCTGATGACGGAGGTGTGCTGGTTGGCAACTGGAGTGAGGATTACACTGGAGGGAAATCCCCAATGTCATGGAGCGGAAGTGTCGCCATATTGAGACAGTACATGAAAACGAAACTTCCGGTTAAATTTGGCCAGTGTTTCGTATTTTCTGGGATAGTAACAACAAGTAAGTTATCTAATATTCTTTGTCATTTTCTGCTATTCTGAATAATAAATAAAATATTCTGCTCCACTGAAGTCATTTCCATTGCCGACTTCCCTTGTATTTCGATTTCTTGATTCATAGAAGAGCTTCGTATTGGAGGCAATTTCGTCCCCGGTTTCCAAACTTGGTTATAAAAATAAGTTGGGTAAATAATTAGGTTCGTTCAAACATTGAAGCATTAGTTTGCCTCCACCGTGGAAGCAGTTGTCTCGTTTATACACTGCAGTATAGCGTAACAATTTATCTTTGTCTCCAATAACACGACTTCATCAATGAGAGAAGATACATGAAAACGCTATATGGACCTTCATCTATAACTGTCATGTCTCCACAGTACGGAGAAACGAAAACAAGAATTTTGCACTATAAGCTGCCCCTACCTAAGTAACGTGAACTAGTTTATGTATTCCCCAGAACTATTATAGAAACTAGTATACGAAACTACAGCAACACAAGAAAAGTGACGAGAATAGAAAAAAATAGTAGCATTGGCTTTAACAAATAACACATGTATTATGTGATAACGACATAATAGCTTTTGTAAATGTAAGACTGATAAGATGCTACAGTGCTTCCTACCGACTACGTTAGGTAGATTTTCTCTGTATCCGACAGGTAAGAACTTAATGTATTGTAAAGTTCGATCTCTAGTGGAGGCACAGCAGAGTAACGATGCCATCAGTTACAGACATTAAATGTATAACAAATATATATTGTACGATTACAATTTCTTCAACTCTTATTGATTTTGAGAACTCCGTTAGATTTGACATATATTTTGGACCGGAGGGACAGAATAGTTGCTATTTTCACTTCTTAAGTTGTAGTCTTGTGACGGTCATCCATATGGTTTAGGACATCTGTACAGTCACCTGATCGATGTATCATTAAATCTAGAGGCTTAATTTGCGATGATCTATCCGGTTAGTTTGCAGAGCCGTGGGTCTGCCCTGTCGAAGTGTAACCAATTTCGCATCTGCGCATGACACAGACGGAAGTGTGACAATTGATTTCTACTGGGATCTTGATCAGAAAGAAGTTTTGAGCGGAATTGGAGATTCGATTTGGTAAGTCTTCACGTCCATACGCTTTGACCAAATCAGACGATTTCCGCATGGATGTAGTGACTCATATATCATATCAATTAAGAAGGCTTTCTGTAATGTACATGTACATTATTGTAAGCCGTCAGTATTGACCTTTATACATATAAATGTACTAAGAGGATAAAAAAAAACCGGAAATCAAAAGAAATGTTCTTTGATTATAATGATTTAAAATAAATAAACAAGTAAATAGATTACATATTTTTGATCACAGTAAATCGATATTTCACATCAATTTGGGCGAACTATTGATCTTGTTTGATAATACATGACTGTATCCACACTAAAAAAAATGTCTAAAAGGAATACATTTCACGCCCAAAAAAGGTGACATGACACCATTATTTACTACACATGTATATGGTTATCACAGTACAAGGTATAATTATAATGTTGTAGCACGTTTATGGGCGATGAAGTACGCGAATTAGCCGTCATACGTGGTAGATAATATTAGATAGACAATAAAGCATAATGGGTTTTCTTTTTCGTTTTTATTTTTAATCAGACCTGGTTGTCGATGTCTCTGCCTCATTAATTGAGACGTCCCGCTGGTCCACCTTAACATGCAATAAACGTCCAGACTAAATTATTTAGTGACAGGCCACGCCGTAAACGTTCCACAATGGCTCGTTATATTGGGGACGATATACAGGGGTAACACCTAAATGAGGGCAAACATGAGGCCGTGTAAAGGAAGACATCGGGTAGAACAAAGTTGCTAGAATCAAGAGATAAGATCCCAAATTTAGTCGCCTCTTATGTAATTGGGATAGCAGGTACAATTATTACGCCCTATCTGCAGGACAGACATGATATTGGGTAGGGAGACCCATGGCTTATAAAAAATAAAAACATATTACCATTTTCAAACTGTAATATGATTTTAATCAATGTGTTACACATGTATACCATATATCCTTTTAATGGCATAGACACTTTTTTCTCGTATATATATTTTATTAACCACATATGCAATTGTTGCAACATGTAATACATAAATCTAAATCCATTAAGAATAAAATGATAGATAATTTAAAAATCACATACAAATATGAGAATTAAGTTAAGCGATAATATATCAATACACTTGTATGATGTTTCAAGAATTTGTGCATTATGAAATATATTTCACCCTCTAATTAAACATTGCATTAATAAAATTCCATTTACTTTTGATTTTGTCTTTTTTCTTAACATTATAGGTGTACATACCAATTTCCTCCATTTTTTCTTTTATAATTTACCTGTGAAAATTTGAATTGTCTCCCTTTGCTATGGCATAAACACTTTACGCACATCAAAAATCTTCACGATTTTTGTTTAAATAGTGATATTTGTTTGCAATTTATGTACAGTTTACCTATTTTTCAGTTGTAATGATAACACATTTGGAAAGTATTCGTGTAGAGGAATGCACTTATCCTCAATGATGCACTTATTTTTATTGGGTGCCATGAGTATTGTCTAACAGTCGCATGACAATGAGGTTCTGCACGAGCGTCGTTTTATGTAAACCGTGTCCTAACAATACAGGATTGTGGTATTGTATTTGCACTCTATCACCTTCTCTGCTTTGTTAGGTTAGATCCCATTATTGGCATAACACAATCAATAGAATCATCAATGGGGAATTATAGTGCTGGCTTGTTAGCACAGAGCAGCTCTAATGACAAAGAGTGTAAACTAGTATCATCTTAAATGTGTGCATTACTTAGTCACTATTATGATACGTAGGACGTTACTGGTGATGGGTTTCCAGGCTTATTATTATTGTTGTTGAGGAAAAATAAATATCGCCGCTTCAGGATTATAATCTAGTTTAAACTTAAGTCGGATTTATAATTAAATTTTGAAATGTGACACAACGGAATTGATTTTTTGTGAATACGCAGCTGACATTTGGCTCCATATTCTCAGTGTTTGGTGTAATATTTACATTTTATCACAGCTATATAGTAACCACACCACCCAATGTGTTTTAACACGGGAAAATCCTTCTGGTGACGGCGTCATAGGATCTACTGTTTCAGACGACAAATTCGTAGACGTCTCTGGGATTGGTTCTTGGTCAACAAAACAAAACCAATAAGGGAGGTTTGTCGTCACCTTCAATGTCATTGTTACGATGGTAACAAATCTAAATGGTTGTCGAATCACAAGACAATTGGGACACACTATCAGAAAATCTGGAAATCTTTATAACAGCATCAGTGCCTGAATGAAATCCAATATGATCAAGCCTAAATCGACCGAAATATTAGTTGTGTCGGCAAGGTACAGTTAAAGGTTGATAGCAAAACATCTGAGGCAGATATACACTTTGACAGCTCACTGAAAGTAGAAAATACATGTAATCGACGTTGAAATACAGTTAAAATACCATAACCTCCAGAGACCACAACACCAGTAAAATACCATAACCTACAGAGACTACAACACCAGTTAAAATACCATAACCTCCAGAGAGTACAACACCAGTTAAGATACCATAACCTCCAGAGAGTACAACACAAGTTAAAATACCATAACCTCCAGAGACTACAACACCAGTTAAAATACCATAACCTCCAGAGAGTACAACACCAGTTAAAATACCATAACCTCCAGAGAGTACAACACCAGTTAAAATACCATAACCTACAGAGAGTATAACACCAGTCAAAATACCATAACCTCCAGAGCGTACAACACTAGTTAAAATACCATAACCTCCAGAGAGTTTAACACCAGTTAAAATACCATAACCCGCAGAGAGTACAACACCAGTTAATATACCATAACCTCCAGAGAGTACAACACCAGTTAAAATACCATAACCTCCAGAGAGTACAACACCAGTTAAAATACCATAACCTCCAGAGAGTATAACACCAGTCAAAATACCATAACCTCCAGAGAGTACAACACCAGTTAAGATACCATAACCTACAGAGAGTAAAACACCAGTCAAAATACCATAACCTACAGAGAGTAAAACACCAGTCAAAATACCATAACCTCCAGAGAGTACAACACCAGTTAAGATACCATAACCTCCAGAGCGTACAACACCAGTTAAAATACAGTAACCTCCAGAGCGTACAACACCAGTAAAAATGCCATAACCCCCAGAGAGCCGACACTAGTGGTTTATATTCTGTATATACATTTGTAATTTGCTATGAGTATATCAATAAGTTGTAACTGCTACCGATAATGAAGAAATCAACATTGTATTGACTACCTGTTGTCCCTTTATCTACCATACCTTTTTATTATACCTCAGACTTGTATCACAGCTTCTGATTAGTGAAAACCATGTCACGTGATTAAAAACATTCGTTATGTCAACCACAAATTTCCAAATAATTCATTATTTACTTGCTGTCGCTTTCGAAACATCATGTCGCCCTCTGAATATCATAATGTCACCCTCTCGTGAGCCCTCCAAAATCGTTATGTCACCCTCTCGTGAGCCCCAACTCGGAACTCTCTTCCGTAACGTCTTCAAAAGTAGTCGAATCAGAGGAGTTCCGAGTATTCTGCTCGATAACAACAATGGCTGCCGGCGGACGCTATCGTCTGCCAACAGTGGAGGAAATGGCGAAATTATTGCAAGAAAAGGATTCTAAAAACACCAAAAGGGTCATCAATGGGGCCGTGGATTCCTTTATACATTTCCTATCTGCAACAGGTAGACCAAAGGATTTTGAAAACTTCGACGTCCATACATTGAACGTTCGACTGGGAGAATTTTATGCCGGGGCCCAGAAAGACGATGGGGTACCTCTTAAACGATCTTCGTTGAACAGTCTAAAATATGGTTTGAAGAAATACACATTGAACAAAATGAGTATAGACATCAGTGGTCAGGTTAGAATCCTATGGCTATAGGTTGATTACAATTGAGCATTTGTTGAATAGTTGATGAATTAATGAAATAAATTTTCTTAAAAACTGTTGATAGTCTAGTAATAAATAAACTTATTAATACCAAAATTGATTCACTTATGTTTTTTTCGGTATAATAAAACAATTACTGCCCTTGTTCCGGGTTGACATGAATATTTGCCCACCCTTGAGGTGTCATGTCACCCTCGGGCTACGCCCTCGGGTGACATGACACCTCTCGGGTGGTCAAATAGGCCTATTCATGTCAACCCGGAACGAGGGCAATAATTGTATAATGTCCTCCTTCACTTCCGCGATAGGAGAATATTGCTTTTGTTGAGCTTTTATATCTATATATCTATATATCTATCAAACGACAAAAGAGAAACATGTACATAACGCTGTAGTGATCGTACTTTGACGGCACTTGATTCAGTTGAAACCAATTCTTAAATTAATTTTAATCAACCTGGTAGGAGCAATTTCCCAACGTCTGAAGAGTGTCAAAGTTATGAGTGATATTTTTATCTGATATTCCACTGTTCATTGTTTTTAGCGCGAGAGAATCTTGTGTTGTGAGCTTTAGTGCCTGAATTTGAGCGGAGAAGACTAGAAAAGCTGTGATGTAGTACATTACATGTATATGTCAGACAGCAGACTGGTAAGGACGATATATGCAAGGCTCGACCCTGCGTAATATCTAACATAAATCTACATTTGTAGTTAACAGGATGCTCGAAGATTGCCATGTGGGCGCACCGAATATCACAATAAATAAAATAATCGCAAAAAATTCAGGTGGTTATCTAACCATGCACGCTGTGGCACGTATCTGTTCAACAGGATTACTTAATACTGAATATACCATTTACATGATTTTAAACAGTATACAGTATAGCTACAGACTAATATGTTTAATGAAGTATTCGTCAGCTACTACAAAAATACCCCGTCTCAAAATGACAATGGCTGTGCACAGGTATTTTAATCATGCAAACAAAATGATAACCCACGCTGTTAACTACGTATGGATGATATATAAACAGATCAAACACTTAACCGACGAAAAGTTGTTTTAGTATAACACGTGTTAACGTGTATTGCGCACTGACAAGTAAGGAAAAAACAGGGAATATTCCATTTGAATGACGAATGTCTATACAAACAGTACTTCAGACTAGTTATGTCATGTTAAGCATTTCGTTTGTTATTGCTTTGTTTTCAATCATACTGTATTTAGTGGCGGCTAACAGGAAGCGGGTCGACGCTTATCACTTAATCAATATAGCATTTATTTCAAAGGTAACCATTTAACTACGGTGTTTATAGTTACTGATGTTCTAGAACAAGGTAGGTAAAACACGAAAACATGACTGCAAAATTATTCTAATTGTATATCGGTTAACTGGTATAGCAATGCAATACAAAGCAGTTCATTTATTGTACTTTATCCAAGACATTTTGGCCAAATCATCCGTCTACAACATTTTGTCAATTTTCACCCGGACAATTTCTGGGAACCTCCAAATGTAATTAGTTGTGTAATGCTTTTTTTTTTTTTTTTTTTTCTGATTGTATCCTTTGCGAGATATCGCCACATTCCAATAGACGAACGCCTCTTGTATGATCGTGACACCTATATCAGGAGCCATAATTCACGCGCCGCGTGCACGGGAAAACTAAATCTTCATTCGTACCAGAACCATTCTGGAAACAAACGTCAAACACCGGCTGTAATTTGTCATTCTCAAATAAAGCAGGAGTCAGCGCATATTTGGTCTTTCTCTTAGTGAGAGTCCAATTCCCCAGCCTTACCGTTTTTTAATGTATGTGTACATTGCATAGCACCGACCACAATAACAAGGAGATAGTCGTGACACACTGAAGTTTAATGGACTTACAATAAAATCAGTAACAGCCTATTTCAGCGACTGTCTTCAGGTGAAAATGACTGACCTCCTGCTATTGTAGTCCTCATTCCAGCTACATGTTATACTTCACAACTCCTTGGGGAGAAAATGGAGAGGCTTTAAAAGATGGCAGAAACGCCGACTATGTGACAAACGCGGATGACTTGTGCACGTTACTGTAAATATGTAGGCCTTCTTGTACAGGTTGAAATCGATATGCTCGGTACTCGTTTGTACAGTAAAACTGTAATGTTTCCCGAGGGTTTCCGAACCCTTATGCCATTTCGATTACTGTAGTGGGCGTGACCTTATAACTAACAGAAGATGCAATTATGAAATTAAACGCCAATCCTGTGTCGAAGAAAAACAAAAAAAGACGACGTTAAGTAGATTAGTTGAATAAACAGAATAGTTATAATTACTCCGATTTAACCGGTTATGATTCAATACTGCGCTGTAACCCTTTGATTAGTGTTCACAATCCATTTAGGTTCATCATCGAGTTTTATGATTCTCCTTTTTCCACTAATGTCAGAATGTAATGTACATTTTTTATTGGTTCGCCCACTGTCAGTTTGATGTGACCGGGTATTGTGTCACGCTTTCGTTCTATGCTGTGTCGTTTCAGTGTGATAACACTATAATAACCTCTGCGTCTTGAAGAATATGAGATTTCCTGTCTTTTGCATAGCTTACATTGCAGATAGAGAATAGAAAATGGATCCTTTTCCCATTGCAACATTTTTCTTTTTTTCTTTCCTTATTTTCCTTTCATTTATATTTTGTGCTCTTTTTTACTGTATTCTATATTCTGTTGGTGTCTCCTTGACAATTGTCCTTTGCTAAAACGGAGACGTTTGAATTATGAAATCAGTTGAACCATTACGAACCATGCTTAATCTATTTTAAGAGAAAAGACCAAAAATAGTTAGCTATTTAATGTTTGTATTCATTGTTCAATATTATTAATACTGAATAAGTATTTATGGATTTCAATTAGATTTGTTTTTCATACAGATAGTTTATTACAAACAATTAAAAGAAAAAAAAAATACTTTGACGTAATTAGAGTTTCACATTTATTATCTGACAATGCTAACCTTTCATCAAATCTAAGTGATCTACATGGATTATGTTTTCAACGTTTCATTTTTTAAATATTTTATTTTTATTTTGTGTTCTCAATCTTTTGATTAATTTCAAATTATACGATCTGAAAGAGCTCAAATATCAGAAAAAAATACAACTTCAATTTTATTGTCGTTCCCTCTTAATGTCAAGTCAAACTTTACCTCGATTTAACGGTATAACGCAGTTGATCCCTACTCTTCCGGAACACCTAGTCTTCCTGAACTTATCACGAATTTCATTTGTGTTTCTGTTGCTGGTTTTCTCTCATCTCATCTATTTTGATAATTTAGTACAGATATATCCACGTCGATATTCCCCGTTTGCAAAATAAATTCAGGCAAATCATATTGTAAATACATATTTACTCTCTCAGGAACTTCCATTGTTGGAATGACGTATGGATGCGGAGAGACGACCTCCCGCAGGATACAGTGGCTGGCAGGTAGTCGACTCCACTCCACAGGAGCGCAGTGATGGTAAGGACAACAGTATACATCTATCTCAAATTCCAAACTACATTCAAAGTTAAGGCAACATGTAAAAATAGCGGAACCATCAATGTAACGACAATGCTCATAACCAAGTCAATCCATGAAAAATAGGAAGTATTAAAATATTTTAACGGGAAAAAATACTCAGCAACCCATCTTTAAGTAAAATATTTTACCAACTTTGAAGAAAAATATCTACTGCTAGTGTAGAATTGTATTGTTACACGAAAGAGGTATTTTAGTCCCCAATCGGTGAAATCGGGTTGACGATAGGTTTTTTTTCTCCGTCAGTCTTACCCCTTCTCCGTCAGTCTTACCCCAAAGTCTTTCAGCACTCTAGCGACGGCTTCATTCCCTGAGATATTTTGATCAAACTTAAAGGACCAAAGTATCTCTGACAATTTCCGGTTGTTGGGTCAAGTTCATTGTTATTATTTTAGCGGGGGGAATTGGGGAGGGGGACTTTTATTGCTTTAGCAATATCCAGTGAGTTTGTTCAGATAATAAATTGCTATTGGGTATGGGGAAATGTAAGAGGATCTAGACGAACCGAAGTATATATGTTAATCCATGAGAACTGACCGTATCTAACGTCGCATCATTCGTTGTGTCCTTGAGTATGTACCGTGGGTTCTGTATATCATCGTGGTGCTACTCAAGCTGCTGTACCTCGAGCTCGTGTCTGCTAACAGAGCAACTTCCTTTTTGTATGAAATGGTTATCACTTTGATGAGGTAACATAGCCTCGATTCGTCGATGAAGCGGAAGACGTTATTTCTTCCCGAACGCTTGATCTTATTATCTTTGTGTACGTTTCCATTGGCCTCAATGTAAATCTAAAGTTTCTCATTCTCGGTGTAAAAGACCAATGTGATGCCGTATATCATATCTACCCTTCACGCATGAACACACCATATGAAGTTCCTACGGATTAAGCGATACATACCAGAGTCTTTAAAAATGGTAGTAGCTACTCCTGCTTAGCACTTTGGGAGTGGGACCGCTGGTTTACCCGTTGTCAGTATAAGGCGACTGGGTGATGTTTCCTGCTTGGTGTTTTCGGCAGTATTCTTCAGTGAGATAGCATATTAAATCAGCAAAGGTTTCGGATATACAAGGAGACTCAACACGAACATACCACAGAATCCCAAAATACAAATACGCACTCACCACACGCATGCATGCCACACGCACGGGAGGCCGTCCTTAAATCACCTTAGTTGTTGATAGGACGTTAAACAAAAATAAACCAAACCAAACCCAAGCGTTCGGATCCTATCATGATTAGAAAGAACCGATTAAATTTGGCATCTTCAACTCTAACCCCCCCCCCCCCCCCCCCCCCCCCCCCCCCCCTTATTATTATTTTTTTTTTTTTATTTATTTATTTTTTATTTTTTTGCTTTTCCCGTTTACTGCTCTCTTGGCATTGCATCGCTTTTCGCTATCAGTTGAACGTGACAAACCAGGCTCCGGTGTCATGGACCGGGAGAAACATTCCAGTAGGTTCCGTCATTACCTTAATGTCCTTATAGGCCGCTACACATTAGCAACCAATCATACCGTATGGTTAACATAACTGAGAAGTCAATGTAATGGTCGCTCGTCTATAGGTTGGCTTTAACGTCTATGGAAGGTTTTCTGATCTCAAAAGTTATCGTCTGTGGCAGTAAAGCGATTTGGCTAAAGGTGTCTGCGAATGCTCTAACCTGATTCTTCTCAATACAGTAATGACAGGACATGTTTAAAGCTTTCTCTTAGCATACGCCAGCATTTGTGAAATCCTATAAATTCACTAGAGTCCTCTAAGTTCAGATTTCTACCTTATTTCTAGTCTTCTTGACAAATGTCTCTCTTATTGCTATCGATTGGTGTTAAGTCGGCCATATTACAGCTGGAAAGGAAATCCCCATCCAATCAGATTCAGCATGACAAAAATAAATCACCATCGCTTCAATACAACAGGGAACGTCATTGGTTAGGTGAATACTACAGGGGATATTATTGGTTAGGTTAACACAGTACTAGCCATTTCCTCACAAAGCTTTGAGAAAATGATGAGAATTAAGAATTGTCATGGGATTCAGGGTTATATAGAGGCAATGAACTTCTCAATTATGTCAGGCAATGTGAAAATATGCGGGCTAAGAGCCGACTTCAGTAAACGTTAAATCACATAAATACATTCCCCTTTTGGAGTGTTGTTGTTAGATATACTAAATGTATGCGCTACGTTTGGTACAATTACACATTTGATATAGACAGTTGTATGATAAACATTTATTATGCAAAATTAATACTATTTTGCTTGTTCAATAAGAATATTTCATATACAACAAGACATTGAATACTGATACCTTAGCAATAAACGATATTTCCTTTAAACTGACCTATTTGCACTAGGAATGTTCCAGTGCGGACCAACCTCTCTCCGTGCAGTAAAGGCGGGGAAATGCGACATGCTGTACGACTGTCCATTCGTCTTCGCAGAAGTTAACGCAGACAAGGTCAACTGGACACGTGACAAAGAAAAACAATGGACTGTTCTCAATATGAATCTAAGCGCGTAAGTTCATACAGTGCCCTATCCCTTCTGTAAAAAAAACCTGTACCATTACATCGGGTAGATATTAGAGGCTTTTATTGGCATTGTCATAAAAGGTATTTGGTTGTTGACAGAGGTTTTAGGAGCTATTGAACCACAGTTCAAACATTGTTGGACTAAGCAGTCTGCGTTGGCTGACATGAGAACAATACTAACATAATTGATCGCTTGCATATTGATCATTTCTGTCTTTAAATTGATAAAAAAAATATAGGGAACAACATGTCCGTTTCCGATATAGACATGTAAACTCCCATCCTCACCCAATGACGTTGATTCCGACCTTTCCTAAACGTCAACATGAGATAATCCAGGCCAAATGACGTGTTGGAATGAAGCCTATATCAACGTATAAATTTTGAAGCAAAGAAATGAACATCATACCATAGAATTCACAGGAACTTTGCGCACGAATTCCTAACCTACAGTCAATACTGTGTACGAATACGTATGTACAGTATGTACCGTGAGTTGGGATTTTGTGTCAAGTCCCTGCGAGCGAAACAGAAATGTATTGCTACACTTTCAATTCTTTATTCGTGTACAGAATTGGCCGAAATATAAGTACGAAGATCCCGGATGGTAAACCTTTGAGACCGGAACTTACATATACCGACTCTATCCGTCAGGACATTACAGACGACTACAAACATCCGGAAGGTAAGCTAACACTTTTTCGCGTTCATGTGAAGATGGTATCGCACCTCAAATGAATCCTCTTAGTAGAAAGGCACGACAGAAAACGGAAAACCGTTAGAGGGCTTATAATTAGCCGTCTCTTACGAAATGCAGAAAAATTCTGCAAGGATTCATGAGATTTAATGTTGATTTTTGCAATAATTTGATAATATAATTACATGCATGAAGTAATATTCTTTTAGATTGTCTCTAAGATTTCTGGTGTATTATCTAGGCTTTAGTTAACGTAGGTAGGCAATGAATATGTACATCCACCAGATTTCTGACATATAATATATATGTATTGATAACAACGATAGCCTTCGCGTTCCTGATATCATTTGTGTAGATCTGCACACCTCTACTTTCAGGTACAGCTTGATGCTGTATCAAAGTGCCGTAGACTTCATACACAGAAGTTCTACACGGATTATATGAAAGAATATAAAACAAACCTAGTTGATCTGTGCTACGATCTAGATTCAGTGTGTGAAGCGTCTCCATTCTCATAGTAGTAAACATATTTCGCGACACATGCTTTCTATCCAGCAAATGTATTGATAATATTTGTGGAACGAATCTCGCATGGTTGTATAATGATTAGAATGGTTTGGGTCAAATACTCAGAAACCTGACTGTGGTTCTGTAGGTTGAGACTTGCTTGTTGTTCGAACGTCTCACTTCTGTTTCCTTGACAACTCATCCCATTAAACCATAAAGCGTCAATGAGACCGCCATCGGACTATTGTTAAACAGGAATTCGCTCTATGACATTTAGGTGTCCCCATTCATTAACAACATACCTATTACGTCTAGAAATACAATGTTACACGTGGGATCGCCATCCTTGGATGGACGAGTTTGCTATTTCTGCCACTGAGTGAGAGGTATTTGGAACTAAACATACTGTATACCTGGTAATATTCGCCCCCGTTTAATTTTCGCCATTTTCGCCCTTTGATGATATGGCGAATTTAAGATGACGGCGAAATTTCAAGCTCAATTGCAGGATTTACAAGTTATCGTACATAGGCTAATTGTAGTCGGATCCAAAACGTACCCTCGTACTTTTCAAGTGTGTTTTATACAATTAAAAGCAACACGTGTTATATATTTACACTAAATTTATAAAATAATTTATTGTTTCATTCCAATCTATGTATGTGAAATAAAATCTAGATCTAAATCTAGGCCGAGTTAATTTGCAATATCACGTTGAGTTAAATCGAGAATATGGGCTAAGACAGCGTACTAGGTTATTTGATAGGGATGTCCCTTCTCTGGAGTTGTATAAGAACAGGTATTAAAATGAAATATATCTCATCTAACCTTCTCAATCGAAATGGAATATCTGTGCTGCGAGATAAAATATTTGTACAGTGACAGCATTGCATTTAGAAGATGGTTCTTCCCGTCAGTTTATGATTAACAAAGATTTCATCTTCTTGTATAAAACCCTGGAGATATGTGACAGAGTTATAGCTGTGCTAACACGCGAGCTTAATTGCTGAAGTTAGTGTCGTGGTCTTCTGAAATTTCCGGAAATCGCTTAATTTTCTGGATTGAGTCAAACACACCGCATTTGACGAGGAAGAACATGTTCATTTTAGTTAACTATTTATGAAAGAAGAGGGAGGTGAAAATATATATATCGGTATGAGACTTGTTTTCGCAAGTCCTGAATGCGTTGCCGATGGATTTTCTCCTTTCAATCGGTGGCAAAGGAGCAATTACCGTCTAAACGCTGGTAAAGTGTACAGTTTACAAAAGCTGTTTCAACATTAAAGGCAATTCTAAATACCAGCACAAAATGATGAAGAGACTATGCCATAACATCAGTACAAATAGAAAGGTATAACAGAGCAACACAAAATGAAAAAATGTATATATATATACCACAGCGTTAACACAAATTTACCACAGCGCTAACACAAACATTCAGATACCAGAATAAGATATGTAAAATATGAATATACCGCAGTGTTAACACAAAAGGTCAGATACCAGAATAAGATAGGTAAAATATGATTCTACCATGTTTGCTATGCAACGCCGGTTTTGATTGGTTTAAAACCATGTATTATTTTCCAATAACCCTCGCTCGTGCCAATAATAAACGGTCGTGAGTCACGGCTATCACAATTTTAAATATCTAATATTCACCCGTTTCTTACTATAGCCAAGTGGGCTAATGGGTTAGTCTTTCAATAAATTTTTATCACGACGCGAGTTCGAATCCTACGGAGGCCCCCCTTTTTTTTCCTTTTCTTTTTTTTATCCTTTTTTTTTCAATTTTCAAAATCAATGCCATAGATGCTCTTGATCGTAGTACTGTATTGCCTGTATATTTCATCAGCAAATAATACCATAATCAAGAAATAAGGTTTTCCCGGGGTTTCTTTGCTGTTTTTCTATTAGAAAGAGGTCGATCTCAGAACTAAACAGTACATGGTAGAATAGAAATAATCAACTTTGACTCGTGTATTGTTGCAGGATATACAACTCGGACTCGGATATTTTGCAATTTTAATTAATAACTCAGGCCTGCGGCCTTCGTTATTAATTTAATTGCAAAATATCCTCGTCCTCGTTGTATATCCTGCAATAATACACGATTCATCGTTAATTATTTCTTAAGTATACGAAGCTGTCAGATGTATCTATGCTTATAAACAACACAGAAGATATTTGTCGTTGTTAATGAATTGTAATAATCATTAACTTTCGGTAATATACCTCTAGTTCTGGTATTAATTTGCCTATAAATTAAAGTCATACGTGGAACTTGAAACCACTATACGGATGTCATTATTCACTGCTGTGTTTGTAATTACGGAGTTATTTCCGGGTAAGCATCCGCCTCGGAGACTTGTTATACAGGTCCATTTCCTTTGATTATAAAATTATATAATTGACGATTTAATTTCTTGTTTATAATTTGTTTGAATTCGATGAACACAGTTCATGCTGATATAGATTGTCTTCTGCCACAATAATATTTGTTTGTTGGAAATTATCCAGCTATGCTGTAATGTAAGCATTGAAGGATTTGACAAATGCCGTGTACGTTGTAAATAAGCATTTAATAAAACAGCAAATCAAATAAAATTCAAGTTGTTGATAATAGAAAATAAAAGGAAGTTGCTGAAAAGTACACAAATTTGTTTCAGAATCTGAAAGAGAACGATTGGCGGTTATTTCGGCTAGTCGGTCAGCCATCACGAAGAAACCCGTCTACAACAAAGGAATCCAGGTATAGTATATATATAGTTTAGTTTTGTCAGTGTACTACATTGCTATCTATATATCTTATATAGTTTAGTTTTGTCAATGTACTACATTGCTATCTATATATCGAATATAGTTGAGTTTAGTCTGTGTACTACACTGCTTCCCATATATATTTACACTTGCTAAATGAACCTTTTAAATGCATCTATGTAAACCATGCATTATAATCTTACCAATTCTTATATACAGCGGAAGAAAGAAACGCGAAAGGATTCGGTTTTTCTAATTATACATGTATAACCTTTAAACGCATAGTCTAAATTCAATTAAATTTCCCACTGAGCTACAACCAAGGACTTTAGAAATGTTCAATTAAAATTCAGTCGACCGTGATGATTACCGACATTGCATGCTTTCGGCAGACTTTTTAAGAAAGGGTACATCCGGGGTACTCTCGGACCGTATGTGCTGGTATATAATTACATTGGAACAGTACATATCAATTACACAGCATTTCTTTTCGGAGCAATTGTACAGCGAAATGCCGCGATTGAGTGAAGTTGATTGATTGGTAGGGCCATTGCTCTGATAATGCCGGGGCATTCGCAACGTCGTGTAACGCAGCAATATGGTGTTCATGAGACAACAATCTCCTGTTTAGCTGACTGTCTCAGAACTTCAGGGAGATTTTATGATCCTACCAGGAAGCGAATGCCCGCGCATTGCGTTGCTATGTAAGGATAGAGACATACGTCTCTCGTACCTCTGTAACCGATTTCAGACGGTGACGTCACGTCAAGCTGTCGGCACTCGTGGTCAGGAACGGTGTCCAAGAACGGTTAGGGATCGGTTGCGGGAGTTTCATTTAAGACCACGACGTCCCTATATTGGTCTGCTATTTACGCTGAGACGACACGAACGTCGACTGCAGTGGCTGCTTGCACATGCACCTAATATGTTTCATTTGGCCCACACATGTTGTTCACTGACGAGTCTCGTTTAACGCTTTACAGGTCAGATGGACGACAACGTGTCTATCGACGTCGTGGTCAGCGATATTATGACGCTTGCGTGACGGAAACGACAGATTCGGGGAAGGGTCTGTTGTGGTATGGGCAGTGATATCTCAAGGCGTGAAAATACCTCTCGTGGTTATCCATGGTAATATTAAAGTAGTAAGATACCGTTAGCCATACGTTGCAGTAAGACAATGCTATGCCCCATGTTGCTTTGCTTTGTAGTGACTTTCTGGCTCAAAACAACGTATCAGTTTTTGATTGGTCACCATATAATCCAGATATGTCCCCAATCGAGCATTTGTGGGACGAGCTAGACAGGAGGGTTAGGAAGCGCGTCAACGTCCCATAAAACGTCGTTCAACTCACGCAGGGCCTTATTCAGGAGTGTAATAATATCTCTTAAGGGGAAATAAACACCTTGATGGGGTTAATGTTAAGGAGAGTAAGAGCAGGGACTGATGCCAGTGCTGGGCACACCCGCTACTGATTTGAATCAGGTCACCCCTTAGGGTACCCTTGTTTTAACGGTATTCACACAAACATCGTCTGTGATAGGACAACAAAAATCATCAAAATGTATTCAATAATGATGAAATAATCGAGAAAATCATACCAAGAACACATCATCAAAGAATCATGTAAAATAAAAATTATCGAAAATAAACTTGCGTTTCTTTTTTCCGCTTGTATATGTACCATTTTTTTTTTTTTACTAAACCTGCATGTTTTTTTTCTCCATATTCTAATGCATAGGTCTATATATGATGGTATAACGTAAGCAACAGTCGTCATATTTTTTCACCAATGGTAAAAATAAACTTTCATCGTATAGATCATGAAATAAGCATGTACTTAGTCAGTTATGGTACGGGTTTAATCGGATCAACTCTCAGACTTTTTGTTCTGGAACAATAAAGAACATGTTTATTTTCACGCTATTACCCCTATTAAGGATGTGAAAGGAGCAAAAACAGTGCCCACAAAACATAACTTGATAGTGAAAATCTTGAACACTCATGCTACCCTTATACGAATAGGTTTACCATGTAGTGTTCCTGAAAAAACCTTTAAAAATAGAAAGCTGTCAGATGATAGTTCTCGCATAATTCCAATTGGCGTAGCGATGTGAAGAACATAATCGTGACTTTTTCACTAAATGACGTCGTTTTGGTTGACGTCACTATATTGATTGAAATTTTGACATCCTTCCGGATTAAAACCGCGACTGATGTTACTTGCAACAATTTCGGTAGTTATGTTGTATAAAAGGTAAATGTCCTCAAGGTGGAATATATTGATTTAAATGCTGAAATGTTGTATAAAAGGTGAATGTCCTCAAGGTGGAATATATTGATTTAAATGTTGAAATAACAGTAATGATGTTGTGTTTATTTCCATGGGCTATATGTTTCGCTAGGAATGGCCGCCTGTAGTCGTGCCGTCATAAGAACAACTATTGACAGCACGAAATTTGTCTTTGGAGAATAGGTAAAATCTAAAATGGAGATTTAAGTGTTAAAATGCCATGTTTGGAAAGTTATTGCCCTACGATTATCACAGGATTGTAGACAATAACAAGCGTTGAACAATAGGCAGTTAATTCTTAAAGAGGCTTGCCCGCAGAGAGATCAGAAAAATTGGCTAATAGAAAAAGATTTTTTTACACATGACAGATTGTTGGAATTGTTGAGTTTTTCATTTTCTTTTCCTTATAAAACGCTGAAAAGTGATATTAAAACCTCATTTTTTAAATATTATTTATTTAATCGCAACCCGCAATAAGTCCCCGCTATAAAGTGGAGTCTAATTTGATTGACACATCAAAGAAACAAGCACGTGCACAGTGCCGCACAGTGATAACTTCAAAGGCAGCGGCGATTTACAAAGAAGATTTGCCGTTATATTCCATACATTTCCCTCTCAGGTTGAGTTTTAAAACGTCTTTTAAATACATATTCTGTAATTGTTTTCAAGAAATAAAGTCGTAAAGCCTCTAATTTTGTCACATAGAAACGTGTACTGAAGTTTATTTAGTGATCGGAGATGTGCCGTTTACCGGTCCGTCTGCGGGTAAGCCTCTTTAAATGTTTAACGTTCTATGCGGAAGAGTGTTGAGTAGATAGGCGTATTGCAATGGGAGCATATGATCATTTTTGTGTCTCTTCTGTACTGGAAAATTCCATTCCAAATGACTAGATGGATTTAATGGGCTATCCGCTTATATATTAGCTCCAATGTCAAATTCCAATTCTTCTTAGTTAATCTTGGTGGACCAGGTATTATTTCAATAAGTATGTTTCTTTCCCCGAAATCTGCACTTCCTTTATTTCCCGCGGGCTATACTATTGTTTTTCATTTTGAGATGTCTGTTGGGCTATCTGTTGGAGAGGGTTTTCTCTCATATCTCGCCATGTTGGATAGAGTTTGCCCATGTAAGATAGCTATGTAAGATAAATCTATCTTACATAGCATTTCACGCGCGCGGATTAATCTGCGTTCAAGGGGGACAACTCTCACAACGTCGTCTGCTTGTGTTCACATCCGACAGTCCTTATCGTCGGTGTCGGTTTTGAAACGTTGGACTTAACTATAAAAATACATACATTCTTAGATAAATATATATCATATCAGCAGTAAATCAATAGGGCTACACGGTTAAACGATTAGACATTTCATCTGAGCGAACATATAACTCCGTTACTGTAACAAACAGTTAGACTACGCCTACAGGCCTGTTGTAACAGTTACAGTACAATACAGACTTGCCTACCCGACAGATTTGTCATTTGTCATTAAAAACATGTAAACACACACAATCACCTGGCAATGACAGGAAGTAAAATAAAAGCCATACATAAAAAAAATATAAAAAAGAAAATGTCAAACGTCACAACCTATGAAATGGTTCCGTTTGCGTCAGCAGGGGGCCCTGGAATTTGTTTACTCTACGGTACTGTCAGTAACTGTTAGGCCTACTCAGTAACCTGTGTATTTGGAAGTTGGGAATTGGCTCTTAAATGAACGAACATTCGGTAAAAATGACACCCCTCGATGTTCATATAAAAAATATTTATTTCAATTGTAACTCAGAGTCTATATTTGTGTAGAGTAACCATGAAAACTAACTGCCATCCTAGCCTTTCAATATGATCATCGTTAGCCTATCGACTGACCTACCTTCGTCATTCCATCAAGACAACCGGTTAAACACATATAATCCTATGTCACAGAAAAGATCGAATACTCGTATAGAGTCACTGTTCGCTGGTTCAAACACGAAGTTGCCAAAATCACAGTGAATTTAAAATTACCAGCCACGAAACATCGCCGCGTCATGGCGATCGAGATCGACATCACTCTCATTGAACTATGAATGGAATTCCAATGACAGTCGTGACGTCATGCAGTGACGTAGTATTTTATAAAAAAAAAAATTGACTTGACATTTAAAAGTGCAGTGTGTTCTGTGAAATGATTAAATATGTCGAGGTGCAAATCAAATTATATGTGAAGTTGGGAAACTCATTTCAGCGTTGGCTTTCAGTATTGTTGATAGAACTTCTTTTTCTCGGATGTTGACAATTTGATCACGGCCACGTAAAAGTCGGTTAAGTTACGGTAATTTTTATCGGCGAATTGTTCATTCGTTCATCACTTAACCACAAAATGAATGAAATTTGTGTGCAAACATAGTTTGCTAAAAATAGGGTATATCTTTCAGAATATCATAAGTATATTTAGTAAAAACGTCAAATAAAGAAATTAAAAAATTGAAGAAAATGGATGGCTGAGGGACACTTTCGCCAGAAATTCGGTAATGATATGAGAGAAAAAGACTCTTTCATTATGTGTGTATGTAGGATAGGGATATTCCACCCTCGGGATCACAAAATGTGGTAAAACCCTCGGCAAGCCTCGGGTTTCACCACATTTTGTGACCCCTCGGGTGGAATGTCCCTATCCTATATATACACATATGAAAGAGTCTTATAATCTGTGGAATTTGTTTACGTAACTGTAGACAAATGTGGGTTATATGTTGTTAATTTAATATATTTAAATGTGAGGTACAAATAAAACAAAAAGAAAATACGGCACAGTCAAGTGTTCCCTACTTACGTCCGATTGGTTTCCTGTCATTAGATATATATGAATTAAATCGTCGTATTACCCGTGGTCAATATGAACATAATTTTACAAAATACTTGAAAATACGTTATTTTGTATACCTGAACTATACACCGGTGCGAGTAATACGCAATACGGTAATTACCGTAATATTGTCCTCAAGGTGAAATATATTGAATTAAATGTTGAAAATTGTTCAAATGTTGTCACTCAAATACGTATTATATATAACATTGTCCATAGTTAAATGTGATATGTATTTGGTATTACAAGACAATCAGAATTGGACCGTAGCATGAGTAACCAGAATAAGAGCCAATACCTTAACTTGATAGAGATGGAATATATTTTCATACTTGAACGCGATATATATTTACATTATAGTAGTACACGACAATCAGAAATGTTGTTAATTATAGCAAAGGCAATGGTCAGAAATTGATTCTTCTTTCTCCCTGACAGGATGTAAAATTTGGAGGATTCCTTCACAGAGACAATGTTATCATTGGTCAGCAATTTGACGTCAAAATGACGTTCCAAAACAACAGCCAATCAAGAAGAACATTACAAGGGAAGTTCATCTGTGAAACGGTGTCGTACACTGGGGAGAAGATAGGGGTCGTTAAGAGACAGGAGTTCAGCACCCCAATGGCAGCAATGACAGGTAGCACGAACTTTACTGATTTTGTTCCCATCACGAGTTAAAGCCCTCGTTCTCTCATGGTGCTCAAAGTGCAAAATAATCTGCGACCGCAATGACCTCTCAACGTAATCATGTCACCCGCTTCCCATTTCACTTCCTCAACTGCATGTTTCAACTCTGACACATATAATGTGATCTTCCTCGTTCTGAGGTTAAATGATAATCCAATCTAGTTCACTATTCAGGTTAGTTTGTTCTCCGGCCCTTATTTCCTATAAGATAAAACATTTATTACAATTTTAGATTATTAGAATTCAACTCCTGGACATTATAACACGCTCTGATGTCACAAACTCGAATATTCTAGGATTACGAGCCTAATGTATAAAAGAACAAGTGTTAATCAAATCGATCTAAAACATCAGAATTTTCATATTTGATTTTGTCCACGTTAAATCTACGCCTGAACAGGCTAAGTTGAGTTGAGTGTAACGCAATGCGTCTGAAGAGTACGCTGGTTAATTAGAGTCTGTAGGGTAATTCTTTGTACTTTCCAACACACATTGATTTCCCTTTTGACATTATTCTTTGTTGTAGTCCAATTTATAAGACGTGTATGTATATTTCCGCCTAATCCAAATGACAACATTGCTCCAACAAATATGATAACGTTAATAAAGCTATGTACAGTACTGTACGTACCGAATCGTATGATAGAACAAGATGTAATCTCACACATTAACAAATTTCTTTATCAAAACCACCACGAGGTTGAGCTAGCCTAATTAATGAAAGTGTCAGAACACTCCACATGTCGTCTGGGCTTCTTCCTGTTCCCCCGACACATCGATCGTCGACCAGATGAGTCGGGGTATGCACCCTAGGGCGGGCCATCTGGCTCTGACTGGGCGGGTGTGTCGTGACAATAAGGTCTGTGCGTGACTGCACAGTCTGATTGTGTCAATCTGTAATGTATACCAGGTGCGTGAGTAGCAATTTGTTTACTAATGATTATATATATTGACTAACACTATCTTGGTATTATCTAGACTACAGTGGACGTACATCATAATACAATTTAACTATCTATATACTAATGTATATATGACGTGTGTTTGGTTTGCACAACAACCCCCGATATCGAATCAGAGGTGCTTTGGGAACATCATTGGTTTTTTACGCTAAAATGATTAGAAATAACACATAGTTTTTGCAGATACATCTACAGTGTTAAAACACACAGGGTTAGTATATACGTTATAACCGAAACACGTACAATGTAATTAGCAGAAACAAAGGCCTGTCTGAAATACATAGAAAACTAATGCAAGCAGATACATTTACTAGGTTGTAACTCAAAGGACTAGTATATACTAGTTATACGACGGGCACGTAACCGCATGTGGAGATCCGAGGTGTGAGGTTCGACGCTCCCTACCAGTGACGGTTTGTGTTTCTTGGGAAGCTGAGAAACAGGCTGATCTATGCTGTCTTGGTTGTGTCCCTGGGCAAGACACTTTACCCTGATTAATCTGTATGGTATGCGACGGGCCTCACGTATGTTGTTAAGTGAGGTAGTCACCAACTACTACAAGGATATCCGCCTCACAGGATGATAAACCCAGCAACCAAACAAACAATTAGTATATACATGTACATGGCTGAAACACGTGATTAGCAGATGCATATGCACGACTGCAATACAGATACATCTGCATGGCTGCAAATACAAACATCTGCAGGGCTGAAACACATAAAAGAAATAGGATAGCTATATCTGGATAGATAGGATAGATACATCTGCAGGGCTAAAACTTGTAAATGAATAGAAAATATGTATATATGTAGGACTGAACTGGTAAATAGATAGGATAGACACATCTGCAGGATTTAACACAATCCTAATAATAAAGCTTATCACATAACTGCTTAAGTCAGAGTAAGATTCTCTATTTGGTTTAGAGATTAAAACATCTACTGTGTTATCACACAAATCTCAAATTGGAAGGATAGTGTGGTACCCGATGGTATAATACCGCCATGGCGTCTCTTGTGTTAGTCGAAATAAAATCAGGACCACATAATTGTTTGCATCTCATTCGGGACTAGACGACCGCAGACTTCGATAATGTCAGCCGAGTTATGATCATCCGCTTGAATTCATTTTCCTCTCGGGTGCTTTGAAGTTCTGTAATTTCTGATTCACTATGGTAGACTACGTACCATGTTACCATTACCTTTCTTGTTCAATACATAGCTGTCAGCATTCTCATATCAATACTGTAACCTTCATCACTTACATCCTGCTAGATTCCCGCATATTTGGTTCCTAGCATCACTTACTAGTCGTAAAATGACAAAACAGATGTATGGTGGAGTTTTATATTCAGTGCTCAGCATACACTGAATACATTACTAACTTCAGATTTGTTTTTCAGTTGTATACACCAATTTTAACTATCCCAGAAAAATACTGATACTTTCAGTACTATGTCAAAATCATGTTCGTCATTGAAAGTGAATGCAGCCGTTTTTCTTCATTCTTTTATTCTCGTTGGTTGCTGTATCCATAGAAAATCGTCTAAATTATAAGAACATTGACAAATGCATACATGTTATATAACATGATGTATGACGAAGCAGTTTGTGGCCACTCTATCATCACATGCGGTCAATATAGTGAAACAATAAGGCAAATTTATAACTAAGCAGTTTTGTAAATGAATAATTACGCTATCATAGCCTCTTGCTGTTCAAACCATGGTTAAACCCAATGCCAAATCAGATTGAGAATTAAATGTGCTAAGATTGAATGTTAAATGGTGCTATTTTATAATGTTTATAATTTTATTCGAATGTCTACAAGAATAGTTCAGTAAAATGTCTTTATCATTCGTATCTTTGTTAAGACATGCTATTCATGAAATCCAAGGCTCTCAAAAGCACCCGACACAACTCGTGGCCTGTAGCAATATTTGCAGCCTGTCAAGATTTATGTCTAAAATGTTACACTGAAAATCAACGACCCGGTTTGACCATATATTCAAACATGTCCCTGTTGTCTCTCATAGGTTCCTTGTCATTGCCAATATCTATGAAACGTATTACTTTACAGACGGAGAGATGTCAATGGTAGTGCTTTTTACGGATTACATGAACAAACTGACCGAGCACGCGGCGATGAAGGTGATTGTTGTTGCTAAGGTGATGGAGACCGGTCAAATACACGTTTGGCAGGACGACTTCCGGCTGAGACGCCCTGATCTGTCGGTTGAGGTAACGACTCCATTTGTTTTACCAGAGAGCCATCTCGTATGTTATATTTTTTGTTCGAATGATTAAACATTGGAATCGCATCCGTCTGAAATTCTGTCGCCAAAGGTCCTATTAGTGGTTGTTTGTGATGTCGACAATGTTCAAAAATAGATACTGGTGAGCCCCGGGGAGTAGATGACAAATTAGAAACACGTGCAGACGACTCTTTAAAATAAAATGTTGATTGTAATGTTATGTTTCTAAAGTCGAAGTGTTTCAGAGATGGTGCTGTAGGTCGAATATAACATTTAACTTCTGGTGGATGATATTGGTTTCTCATATATGGTTCACAAGGTGATCTCGTGGTTGCTAGGGATGGGATAACTCTTTAACTCACACGGGGTAGGGAAAGGCAACTAGCAGGCGCTATGACAGCGTAACGTCATTATTGTCGCAACATGGACGTCAACTTACAATTTGTTATTTTTTAAGTATGTGAGACAAATAAAGGTCCTGTACCGTTGACAGGGATATTTCAGTCTTCATGTAAGAATTTGGCAGACCAGCAGTCGACATGCCTCGTGCTGACAAGCAAGACTCTTACACTCACTTTCCACGGAATAGACCCATCTAAGATTATTTTAATCCCACAAGACGCACATGTGTCCTGAAACACATATCTAAATAGAAACTTACTTTGAGTTTCGGTAGTTATAATTATAAAACATATAACATGAATTGATTATAATTATCATTCATGTGCATTCATGTTTGGGTTTTTTTCTCTATTTTAAAATTTTAAATATAATGTGTGTGTTATTCCGGCGGTAAACAAAGACAAATATTTGAAGTCGATGTTTTGGTGGATATAAAGATGTATAATTCACGAACATCACGTGCAGTACACATAAAATGCTGCATTTAAGTAAAATAATAACTTAAATATATTAAGATACAGATACATATCTACATGTAAAAGTATCCTTCAAACCCTATGCAAAAGAAATCACGTAGTGCAATCTTCTAGTTGTCATACTGCTTTAATCCGCTTCGTGTTTGTCTACATATAGGACGTCTACAACATCTCTCCGCTGACTGCTGTCCTATGCTGCTCGTCCTATAGTGCCCCAGGTGTATACAGTGTCCTTTATTTCTGCTTCTCATTCATGCCAGTCTCGGTCTACCAGATCTTCTCTTTCCATATGGTGCCCATTTCACTGATCTTCCAATACTACCTTCCTCCATTCTAAGTACATGTTCAATATATCACTCCAAGTATCCTCCTCAAACACCCTTCTTCACATTCCCTCAGCCTATTCTCTATTTCCATGTTGTCTGACATGCTTCCGCTGCATATGATATCATTGGTACTTCATTACTCTTGTATAACTTAATCTTTGTCTTCCTCGAGATTTCCACCGATATCCAGATGGTGCCCAGTTTTCGAAAGACTGTTCATGTTTTTCCTATTCTGATGCTGAGCTTCACATCACCTTGATGTTTACTACACTCTCATGTTGTCATACTGGTATCAAACATTTTTACCATCGTGTAGAACATTCCGACTACTTCAACTGATTGACTCTATCATTGCATTCCGATCTTGTCTTGTAGTATCGTATAGCACAGCATCATACGAAATTGGTTCCATCAGTGTCCATTAAGCAAAAAAGTGAATGAAACTCCTCGATTCCACAGGGGACCTATATCAAACGCCTCTAACGGCCATAGCTGTGGGACACGTAGGTTTGTTCTTTCTCCGAACCGGAAGAGATATATTACATAGGGTAAATGTTATTTGGTCATCTGACCAGGCGCCGTGCGGATTTACTTAAATCCTGCCATGAATTATTCTAACAGTTCTGATCAAGCGTTGGCACTTTTGACGTCAATTCGAAATTAGAGATGGTTGAAATGACTGCAAAGAACAAACACTTCCATCTGTGAAAATTGGTTTAATCTTCCTAGGATTGAGCCTTAAATGTCCTGATCAATAATTGTCATTTCTTACCTCGTCCAAAGTCTAACAAGGCTGTTACAGTTTCCATTCCTAACATGATTGTGCAATCAATTGTCTTCATAAGGAGCACACACTTGAAACTTCAATTCCATGAAGAAGAGATAATAGGGAATAATCCCGAGATTGTGATCCGAGATTTGGCATGAACTAATGTTGATTTTTATTCGTCTTTATGGGATATGAAACACTCATAGCATCTTCCGACAAAAAGAGTTCCAATGGAACGTCAAACCTATGTTTGAATACAGGTCGTAAGATAAATACCCTTATGAGGGCTAATGCATATCAGATGTAGTCAGAGGCATTTTGGTATGTGACACCAGAAAAACTAGCAACGTGATGACAATGTTTTGGGGATATAACTACCTTTTCTATGATAACAACAAAACCACAATAATGTGTTGTACTATTTTAATTTTAATTTTTAAGATAGGCTGATGTTTTTATTCTTCCATAATGTAATTATTAATGCATTAAGATAACCAAGAAACGTTACATGATTTTATCTATGTATTCAATGTTTAAATTACCATATTTGGTGAAATAAAAATGCCCCAAAATAAAATTAATCGTAGGTAAAGTTTCGCAGCTAAAATAATAAAAAGATTCCGTACAACCACTTAACATCGACAGAGAATTGTGGTATTTTTTCAACCTTGTTTTGAAATAATCGCCTTTAAAAAAAATGCATGTTTTCTCCAAAAAGTCTAGATATCAAGAAAATGAACAAGGAAAGGCATACTGTATAGCGAGTAAAATTGGATTCACAGCCATTGAATATCAATCGAAAAATAATCCCGCAAATACCAATGCAAACAAATGTATAGGAGTATTTACTGCAGAATATTTATAATACAAGTTTGCGCGAAAATTTGGTACCCGCGAATTGGTCCGACTCGGAAAACCGCGAAATTAGCCCCGTGACATTCAACAACTACATGTATATAGTAGGGTTTTTTTGGCAACAACACAAATGGTGGCGCAAAGGTCACATATGTCAGTTTCCGTGACAATCCTGACCGTGTCTTACCCCCTTTAATGCTATATTACCGCCAAGTGGAATTTCGTCGACACATGTCAGGAATGATCCCGAGTTGGTTTTGACAGAGGGTTATTTTTCGAATCGGTCCTATGTCACTCCTTGTAGATTCGGCATTTTGTGATAAGATTGCATAATCATGGTTTTTAGAAACAAGATACATTTGAAACTTCTTCAATTACAACCATGGGATTCATTTGAAACATACCAGAAATGATCCGGGAAGCATATAGTCTTAATCTCACTATCACCCACCTACTAAGTATTATATTATACTATCATTTTAGTCAGCTGATTGGTCAGGCCTATGGAGGTCTTATTTTATTGAACGCCATCACAAAATATAACTATTCGTTATTGTAAGTGCGTTGGTTATTAACTCTTTTTCTTTTTCAGATAACGTCACCGTCATCACGAACGCGACAGCCTTTTGAGTGCCGAATTTCGTTCCTGAATCCCCTAAACCAGAACCTCACTAACTGTACTATGATGGTGGAGGGTCCGGGGCTTGACGCGGAAAAAGAATTCCAAATCGCGTATGTGTTCACGCCTTGCTTAAGTTTCGATTAGTTTTGCTTTCTAATTTAATATTCATGTATAAGTTGTTATAATACCAGGCATATCTGTTATAAATGCGAGAGGTTTGGTGGTTCAACGGTGCGTGATGCATTCCATTTGAAGACAGGATCATTCTTATGTTGACGCGAAAAGTCAGTACACTAATCTTTTTTTTTATATTTTCTTATATTTCTTGTGTGTATATATTTCGCATTTTCGTGTTAATGTGGTAAAGTATTCTCTGTCGTATTGGCATGGTCACTTGTCCTAATGCGTTGACGCTATAGTATTTACTTTGACCAATTCATTATTAATACTTATGACAGACTTATCTCACATTTAACTTTATGGTTGGATAAAATCACGCCGCGACACCACAAATACAACATACATATACGTACCTGTTGGGAAATGGTGCTTCAAGAAAGAGCAAATATAACAAATAATCAATAAAAAGATACCGCGTGATGGTGGAGAAAAAAAATCCCAACTACTAAAGAGATTTTTGTCTGCGAGTCTCCATTTATCGTCCATGATAAATAGAATGTCAATCCCTTGAGTTGATATTATCAATCCTACACGGTTATGGTACGTCACGATACAATACACACCAAACTATCAGCCAATATCATAACTGGTACATGTTTTTGAATTTGTGTACGCGTCCATTATCATCCAGTATGTGTATTATTTCATCTTTAGGTTTACGTTTTCTATTTTCAGTGACGTGGGTGCTGGTGAAACATGGATTGCCCTTTTGACCTTGACTCCTAAGAAACCGGGACGTCGCCAAGTTGCGGTGAATTTCAACTGTGACCAATTGAAGGACTTAAATGGTGTCACTGAAATAAACATCACGAACTGACCCGGATGTACTAGTATCACAGATATTTACTTACATTTATATAAATAATAGAAAGTATAGAGCGTGGATTACAGTGTAACTCACAATGTTGAGGAGTAACCTTTCTAAAGAATTTTATTGTGACATTATAAGTTGTGACGCCAAAAATTCAATACCAACGGCAAATAAGGTCGGATTGTCATTTTGCACCTACATTGGTTATTTGTGATAGATTATAAATCTCAAGCTTGTTCCCATTTCAATTCTTTTGCTAAAATAATCTAAATCTTCTATAATGTTTTTGTGAATGATACAAAAGAAACAAGATACCTCAGACATGGTGTTTTACTCACTCAAAAGGTACCATCGTGTCAGAAATTATATCTGTATTTGTCGATATACTAGGCACTTAACTATCGAGATTTAATATTTTTATTGAAAAGGGAACAAGATAATGTCAAATTCAGTACACTCTACATCGTAAAATTCCATTGTCAAACCAACGACGACAAGAACACGTAGATATCAAATTAACCGGCATGACGACCGTTACTGACTACGTTTGGTACTTATGTATAAATAATCTTTTAGGTTATATTTAAGCCGTTTTGGGAAAAATTATTTATTTATATTAATTATATTTATTACAACTTATTTATTTATTAGTATCAATGATTCATTTATTTTACATGTATTTTTTATCAGTTTTCATAAATGAATTTACTAAGATTTTTTGTAATATTAATAATTATATTGATATTAAGAACTTAATTTAAAACACTTATAAATATTGTTGATTTTTTATGTTAACAAATAAATTGTCTTTCTTATTTATCAGTAAATCATTCTCGATATCAATCAACGAATTGTTAACATTAATAAATGATTTGGTTTAAAATATTAATAATTGTCTCGTTTTTCACAACGGCATGCCATCAGGTCATCAACGACGGAAACATTTTGCTCCGGCATATCTATAAACACTTTAGGAAGTCAGGTCATAGATATCTTCAGTGTAGATTGACATATATAGAAAACGTAAGTAAAGTATAGCTTTATAATCTAAAGAATTTGCCTTAGAACAAGATGTCACCGAATCAACGTTTGAAGGATAACGCAAAGATGTAGATTGGATGCGTCTACTTGTGAAAGAAATGTTAACGATTTAAGATAAAGCCTTGATAGTGTTCGGTGGCAAGTCTTTTCTTATAAAATACATTATTATTTATATGTATGCATAAATGTGATGATACCTCGATTTTTCCATCATCCTCATATGAGCCCGACTGTTATAGAAGGCTGTATTATTCTTCATCTAACTTATGTATCTTTTTACTTATGTCCTCTGGCACAACTCGAGTTATAGAAGGCTGAATAATTCTTCATCTGACTTATGTATCTTTTTACTTAATATATATTCAAAGAACAAGGAAGCACTCCAGTATAAACAAACCCGTAAAAGTCAAATTAAAAATTGATAATGCGAAGATAAAGTATGAAGAAAAGATAAATTAACATCAACACTTTAAATCAAGAACACAGAAAATATGACTAGATGTTCCGGAATTTTAAGCATCTTTTGGTTCAACAAATGTGCCGAGTAAATCTAAGTCAAATCTAGTCCAATATCAAACACCCAAGAAGGAGACGAGGGTAGTGACAACGGAACATCGACACTTCAAATCGCATACCAACCAAGGAACTGTGACATTGTCTAATGTTGACATTGTCATCATCAACCAGCATTTTTCGAAACTATGTTATAATTTTTTCGTCAGTAGTCGACATTAGTCATTGAGGGTGTAAATCTTGTTAAAGATACTGAAGATACCGTAATTGGAATAGTAATTGTAATTATGTATGTTCCTGTGCATTCTTGCAAAACAAAATCCACCTTCAGATTTACAGTCCATATTGCTACACCGTTTCATTTACAAATGTATGGCAAGACAGGTTCATCACTTTATTTGAAACCGACCCGATTATATTTTCCTCCTGGCACAGATTATTCAAAAATAATTTGATTAGGGGCAGCCTTAGTCAATACTAGGACATGTATTTTGGATGCAAGGAAAATTCTGCATTCTAGGTTTTTGATTGAAATACACATGCATGTAGTGCTGAAATCGAAAGTAAAACATTAACACTTGGTTGTGTAATAAATAATTTTATTATGATCTCATGAGTAAATCAAATATAAAAAAGTATTATATTATGTGGTAGCAAAAAGGTACAGCAGTCCTTTCAGGAACGCAATGATCTCACTTCCTCCCAGCTTTGATTCACCATAAACACGGTCCACAAAGGAAATTGGCACCTGCCACAACATAAAACAAAATTCAACATTGTTTACCGATTATTACTCATTACAAAAACCCGTACAAATTATATCATTCAAAATTATAAATTATCGAATATATTCCAATTGTGCAAGCACACGTATAGGGTTCAATATGAAAGATATACTGATAGACTGAAATCAAACAGGACTGCCATTCACAGATACGTACTTCTCCGATAGAAAAGTTAAATTCTCTAGCCCGAATAATCATCTCCATCTGGAACACGTAGCCTTTGGACACGCATGCATTCACCAGCTTCATGAGAACGTCTTTCTTATACAGTCTACAATCATATCAACAATTTATGGATTATCATATAAGGTTTGCCATATGGGTGAAACTTGTGGTATGTGACATGTGATCAACACTCTAGGTGATGGATAACACAGAACCAGATAATCATGTTCTGGATGTATCCTCCCAAACATTGGACAGACGAGTCTAAATATCCGAACTATAAATTGAATCAATATTAAATACGGAAAAATAATCTATCTTGTTATGAAGATCAGCAATTCTTCCACCTTTCACTGATTTGTCTCCCGTTTTGAGTGTACAAGATTTCTGTCTTTTTTAGCGCGTGCAATCTGTCATACCCTAGGGTGTGACAGATTGCACGTGCTCACTTTCTTCACCGGAAGTACTACCGGAACTACTTTTTTTGTTTACATTACGTCGTCTGCTACGTCCACAAACAAATTGTGTACACAATAATACAGGTCTACAAAAATCCCCAGTCTCTAAACAACTACAGACAACTGAACAGTTTCCAAAAACAAAAAATGTCTGCCATTCTTTCAAATACAAATGAATCCCCCAACTGTAGGCCTACAACTGAAACTGAGAGCACAAGTGCACCTACCTGCACCGATCGCGACAAAATTGTTCAACTGTCACAAGTAAAAACATCGCACAACAGCATTTCCTTGTGCCCAACTCCGTCCGATGTCACAAGATCGGTGTTTTATGGATCCACAATCGGTGGGGGAACATTTAACATCCATTACCACAGCCATAATGACAGCACAAAGTCGATTTCAAAGCGACCTCGTGTGATTTACTCCGAGTCGGACAGTGATGAGTGAGTGACGTCACCCCACGTGAAATGGATGAATGGAAATGTGTGCATATTTCCCGCGGTTTTTTTTGACATGTTTAAAATTGTGTTTCTTGCTACAGACACATATACTGCTGTTATAATGACAAAACAATTAATGTTGTTTGCATAATGCAATTTTAATGTATAACTGAAAGTACCTGATAAAATAAATAGCTGTGAATTATTTGAGACCTACTTTTTCTTGCATAAAGATGTTGGTATGCAAATATTTTGAGGCGTGAAGTACACTGCCTGACAGATGATATTCATACGCCCATGTGTACTTGTTTACAAACAGACAGAGATCGCCGATGGGAAAACACATAAGGAAAAGAGGTGGGAGAAAAATAATCATTCCCTACCTTGAGGGTGTAACAAAGAAATCTCACCCTTCGGGGGAGATTCTTGAATGTCCAAACCCTCCGCAAGCTTTGGGTTGGACATTCAAGAATCTTCCCCTCAGGTTGAGATTTCTCTGTCACACCCTCAAGGTAGGGAAAGATTCTATTATTCTATGACTCGCAGTCCCTATATTGGACATACAAGTCTAATATTATAACTATACACTGAATCAATACCAAATGCAAGAAATGAATTTATCAAATTGTCATAAATAGCAGCAGATCCAGGATTAGAACTCCCTGCTGTTCATCAATCTTAGCTTCACAATTAGCATTTTTTGGGTGTTATTGTATCAAAAGGTTTTATATCAACCTTCGTGCAAAACAGTTCACCAGCATCATCACAATAATAATTACATACTGACCATACGTGTACATCACAACAAGTTTTCAAGGAAAACCAAGCTCCAAAACTATATCTACATTACTTACCTGAAGCTGCCGGTCAGATCTGAAGCTCCGGGTCGAAGCAGCACTTGTGTAATGTAATTTGCTGTACGACTGTTGAAAATACAAAGTAATTACACATACCAAGTAAGTAAATAAGAAACCATTAAAACACGATATGTTCATTCTGATAACTTTATTGATTTTGTTTGCATATACCGC
Organism: Pecten maximus; assembly: GCF_902652985.1. Lineage (NCBI taxonomy): Eukaryota > Metazoa > Mollusca > Bivalvia > Pectinida > Pectinidae > Pecten > Pecten maximus. The sequence continues at coordinate 16,658,529 of NC_047025.1, read as the reverse complement.
AACTGAACTGTTCAAGAATTTGAGTATGATTTATCTGAAAACTCTAAATCATGCATTGATGTTTTTTAAAAAAATTTATGTAACTTGCTATTTCAAAAATATATGAAACAACAACAGTTTCAAGTGACATTTTTACATTCCTCTATCAGTTATACTTTAAATTACCTACTACATCATGTTATATCGAGGGTTATTTTTATGATTAAATCAAAAATCAAAATGCCATGGGTAAGAACACGTATTGATTAGGAAGGTAATCTATATATATCAAAACAGAATCACTTTGTGGAAATGAGTTACTGAAACGTGTAACAAAGCCACCACCTAAGTAGTTGACCTTCCTGGTGCCTGGCAAGCACTTAATCAAACATACCTTGTGTGGCCCCCTGTGGAAATAGGTCACTTTACAATATCATCTGGATATCAATTACTTCGAGTGGAAACATTCGAGTAAACCTTTCAGTGAATATATTTCAGCACAGTTAAAATTTTAAGGATAACGCGAGTTGTGACTACAACTAACAACTTTTATCAAGTAGTGAGTTAACTTAAATACGAAAATGAATCCAAGAAAATCTCGTCACTGTGATACTTATAGATTCTCTATATTTTGTAGTGTGAAGATACTTTGTATTGTAAAGGGTAAAATGTGCCCTTGGCAGTATTTAGGATGATATTTAGATACTGATATTCTTCTAGTGGAAGTCCGAATTCATAGTATCCTGGCTGTTGCGAGGAAGTTAAATCTCTAAAATCAAACTCTGATCTTATTGATTTATATATGATTGTTACTTTTAAACTGAAAGAAATTCTAAAATAAACCCAAACACAATATAAGCCAGTTGTTTTAATGAGAAAATGATGACATAGTTTTAATGTGCACCAATTCCTCCGACACCAGACAATACTTAATTAAAAATGCTACCAAGGACATCTGCAATGCTAGCAGCATTAGTCCTATTTATAGAATGGTCCCCAACACCCAACTACAATGGAATCATCCACAGGCAGCAAACTTAAAGCAGGCAATATTGCGTTATACTTCTGGCAGAGGACGGATTTCTAATAATCACTCAAGTACTTCATACTCTAGCTGATACACAATTACTACCATGGTAAATAAATTGCCATTGATAATGAAATATAGATCAAAACTAATTTGACACATATCAAAGTCATTTGACAAAGATTCTTGTCCCAATTGTATCGCTCAAAAACCCCTACACAATCATCTACAAATGTACTAGTTTTCAGATTACTCATTACTGAAATTAGTATAGCCATGCATGTCTCTTGACCGATCATGACAACGTGACACATTGCGGATGATATGATGCTTGAATGCTGACATGGTATACCACCAGGAACTTGCATCTTGGATGGTATTGTATTTAGTTTATTTAGTGGAAATAATCGCGTGTCAATATTTTCACGAGTTATAATGTTCGCGTGTGGATATATTTGCATAGATTTCATGGTCGTGAAATAAGCGAACATTTCCACGCCGCGAACATATCCACTTTTACAGTACTTCATGGATTTGATGTCATCAGCTGTACAAGTCCAATAAACCAATAATGCAATATTATCTGGATGTCAAAAGTAATGTTTTTAATATAGTAAATGTTGGAAGAATGTTTTACAAATAAAAAGAAATTATTTTACAATTATGGAAGTTAAAGGGCAGGATTTTACGAACCTCATAAGTTTCCGTTTGAAGTCCCATCCAAACACTCCTCCATCTCCTATATACCTTGTACCCGACACAAGATCAAAATCACCCTCCTTCTGTTTCCTATAAATAAAGGAGAACATGCCGTGAAACTGAGAAACTTTTTTCAGATATAGTAAAAATATACACATTTTCTTGATTTCTAAAAGTAACTCCAATATATGCATCCAGTAACTGTGATAGTCAATTATATAAAACCAAACTATTACTAAAATTGTCTACAAAACGCTTCAAATTTAAAAACCGGTTGATTATTAATAAAACTCATATAGAAAAATATTTTTCTAAAAACTTACTTGATGAATTCTGGGATAAATTTTGGCTGAAAATAAAATTTAAAATGCTTGTTAACAAGAATTACACGCATTATATGTCTCATGTGTTTCCGCATCTCAAAGTACAATAAACTATGGAGAAATTTCATAATCTGAAATGTATGTTTGGATAGCCACGCAAAGATATAAGTATATTCTATGTTTGGTTATTACAGAACATGTTCGTACTCAGAAGGGAATTAAGCCCAATCCCTAGCTAAACAGAAAACTTAAACTTTCAATAGTAAATAAAGTCCATCCCTTAAACCGTCAAATATAGGGAAACATCATAATAGAAACCATGTGCTGCGATGGTCTTGTTTATATACTTAACTTTAACATACTAACACTTGTAATCATTGAACAATTCTGGTTTAACACAAATATTGACGCCATCTGCGGCTACGGAAAAGTAACATGTATCGCTCCGCGATTCCGTCGCATACAAAACAATATACATCTGTAAATTGAATCTGTCACTAGACAAACAATATACAAACATAATCAAAAAACAGTAAAAGTAGGTTCATTGTCAAACTGAGATTATGTACATTTCTATCATATGATCTTACATAATGTAACATATGTGATACAACTTCCCAGATCATGCTTGAGATAGCGTTTATTTTGAAAATACCAGCAGAGAATGAGTTTTGTAATTACCAAATACTCTTGCGCAATTATGTCGAATTGAGAGGAGGAAACAAGAGAATGAAATTATAATAATAAGCATTACAAAGACAACAAATCCTAACCTTAATATGATTCCCCGTGATCATAATTGATATTTTACTCATTCTTTTTTTCTTGAGGATCAGCAACTCAGCAATTGTATTCAGGTAATGTTCCATGACTGGGTAATCAGTGACTTCCATAAGTGATTTGATGACCACCAAGAAAAGATTGAAAACGCTAGAAAAATGACTTCGAGCAGACTTGTGCCAGGGTTTAGCTGCATAGCATTCAAGAGTATTCTGATGGGGAATAAATTACCCAAAAGGACAGACAAAAAGGTAACAACTCAGCTTATCGTGACAGGGGGAAAAGCAAGTGAAATATCATCAACCTGAGGAGAGACAGCAACAGTGCACAGACTCACTATCTGGAAGACGCAAGAGGTTCCCAGCCTAGGAACACCATAGAGATGATAATCAACCTTCCGCTGTTCCACCACAGCGAGACGCAACGAGTTCATCTGGGGTCGATGCAATCAAGAGGGAGAAGCAGATAGCCAATAGCGGACAAATGGAGGAATGTTATGTGACCGAGATTGAGTTACAGGAGCACATCAATGAAAACAACTTGATGATGACTTCTATGGTATATTAGAAACACAGCATTGCAATGAAGAGCAGAAACAAAGATCAAATCCAACACAATAATTTCATAAACAGTGGATTGTGCGAGATTGGAAACAGAGAAACAGAAAAGATCAGGCACAGAATATATACCATACCGAATGGAAAGGCAGGTCAATCGGCAGTAAAGGGAACTGAAGATTCTTAAGACCAGATTCAATAGGGCTACCATGATTGAGAGAATAGGATTACAGCAACTGTGTGATGATCTCCGGGATTGACGTTAAGGAAAAAAAGACGCAAAAAAGGCAAGGAAAACGGCGGCATTCATACAAAATCCGTATGTATTCTCATCATCACTCCTTGTGAAGACGATCTGGAAAATGTGGCAGTGACAAAACACAAAAGAGGAGATCGAAAACTATCTAGAAGAGGCGCATTCCGATGCTGAAGAAACATACCACTAGTGGAGTATCATAGGATACCATCAGCAGACAGAGCATACAGTCCCATTGAATATGAAGGAGATCAAAATATCACTGATGAGGTAAAAAAAAAAAAAAAGGCGAGAACAGTGTCTGCACCAGAACCAACAGATGTGTCCAAATCTTCGTAGACGGCTGTTGAGACTAATGTACATGTATGTTGCTTAGAGAAAGGACAGGACAATTCTCAGGCTTTCTGGCAGAGAGAATATGTGTGAAGAACTTGTTACACATCAATCAATTCAGAACAATATTCTTACTTATATCCTTACTCGGTGTGGATGGGAAGATTTTCTTCCACATATCCCATACTTGCCATAGGAATGACTAAATACATGACAGAAAATGAGTACTGACTTGTTTGTACAGGAGGAGGGGATTCCAGGTTATGATGTATTGAGCACATAAGTGCCTCGATCAACTCATCATGGAACCAAGAATCAACCATTGTGTCATGACAGTCATAATTTGGCTATATAATGATACTCTACCAGTTGATCGATGAAGCACTACAGCACTATGTCTTAACATCAAAATGGTAACCAGAAGATACTTCCAAAACATCAAACTCCGATTCACGGTGGGAGGCATTACAGGCATGGCAGGATTTGGAAAAGAGAACTGTCACAGGATGTGACATCTCTGTGATGCTCTTAGTGTTTTAGACGAATCTAATCATCAGGCAGCAGGCAGAGAATCGTGGGACAAGCGAACAGATCGGGAGATCCGGCTACCTACAATAGGGGCTTCGTCTATGACCTGACATGAACGACCACATCATATATACAGACACGGTGGATCTTGACCATTCTGAAAAGATGCGGCTAAACGGGCAAACAGCTTGGCCATCAAAAAGGCAAGGTAACGAGAATTTTACAATGGAGATCCAATGGAACAGCATCACGTCCACAATGAACATCCCGATAAAGTGTTTGGGAAAATGAGGCTTGATGTAAGTTTGAACGATTACAACATCAAAGTGATTTCAAGCACAAGTGCAGGAAGACCTTAAGAAAATTTACAAAACTTGACTACCAGGAAAGTTCAAGGCTGACTCTACCTCGACTAACATGGTGTCTCACATTGTATGAGGTTACCACAACAACACTGGAGAACGGTCGGCAAATCGCTACCTACATGTCTTTAAGTATCTCGAAGTTCCACAAGAATAGCTTCCAATTCCATCATTAGAAAAAGAGTTCAGGGAAGCGAAGTCAAGACATGTGATAACTGTCAGAGGCTCGAAGGATGAGAAAATCCGAAATGCTAGCATCGACACCAGAACGGTAAGGAAACGGTCATCGAAGCAGAAAGCCGACAGAGACTCAGGGACATTATGTGTGGTAACATGTGCAGGACAACATGGAGTGGGAATAAACAAGAGGCCCATGGGGCCTGTATCGCTCACCTGGTTGGATTAGACCAAATGTCAAAATAATGTTCATGTTCAATTCGTTTTATTTGTAAATCTCAAACAATGCTATATATGGTTATAGTGTGGGGATCCCAACTACTTTAAAGAAATAATTAAGTCCAGACTCTCTAAGGCCTGAAAGATCTCAAGAATTGAGAGTTTTTAGAACATGCATTCATCACTTTATGACTAGTAGAGATTTTAATGAATTACGTTTATTTCCCCTATGGGGCCCCGCCCCTTTGGCCCCTTTGGCCCCTTTGGGTTTAGAGTCACCATTTATGCAAATCTGATCTCCTTCCCCCAAGGATGTTTCTGACTAAATTGGGTTCAAATCCATTCAAAACTTTGACAAGTAGCGATTTGAAGGAATTACCTCTATTTCCCCTATTGAGCACCGCCCTTTTGGCCCCTCGGGGGTCAGATTCACCATTTATGCAAATCTGTTCCCCTTCCCCCAAGGATGTTTCAGACCAAATTGGGTTCATTTCCATTCGTATCTTTATGACAAGTAGCGATTTAAAGGAATTACCTCTACTTCCCCTATTGGGCCCCACCCCTTTGGCCCCTCGGGGGTCAGAGTCACCATTTATGCAAAATCTGTTCCCCTTCCCCCAAGGATGTTTCTGACCAAATTGGGTTCATTTCCATTCGTATCTTTATGACAAGTAGCGATTTAAAGGAATTACCTCTATTTCCCCTATTGGGCCCCACCCCTTTGGCCCCTCGGGGGTCAGAGTCACCATTTATGCAAAATCTGATCCCCATCCGCCAAGGATGTTTCTGACCAAATTTGGTCAAAATCCAATAAGAGCTTTTTGACTAGTAGCGATTTGAAGCAAATGTTGACGGACGGACGGACGGACGACGGACGCCACGCCATGACATGACCTTCGGTCCAGGTGAGCTAAAAAAGTGCAGCAATGGGGAACAACAGACAAAGCTGGAAAGAGGAAGATGGTCCAAGATTACATAAGGGACAATGCGGAAGAAATCAGGAAAGCAAAGGTGTGGAGATGGGGACACAGAGAGTATGGACCATGTGGGAAACAAATGATAGACGACTAATGTGGTCTGACATATCGAACTCTCAGCCATATGTTGTCTTATGTAACAAATTAACAATGCTATAAATCAGGGATGATACAGACGGAGACAGAGGGCATTGCTAACGAATTGGAAAAGGAAAGAGGAGAAAAGAAAGTAAGATAAGTGTCAGATATTCATCAACTTTGGGCATTTCGGAGAAGCATAAAAGACAAAAACTCATCATACTGGAATTCTTGATGACTTCCGACAGAAAACGGTTTTTTCCAGACATCGTCCATACTAACCTATGACCAGACATGCTCATTTGGTCACATTAGCGAAATAGAATTGTTATGGAGGAGTTGACAGTACCCAGGGAGGAGCTGTATGAGGAGACATACAAATGGAAGAAAGAAAAGTACAGAGTCTGGCAGAAGATGTAAGATGACAGGGATTGAAAGTTTTGGTCTCTTCTGTGGGGATTTCCAGCACAATCGTACAATCACTACGTAGGATGTTCTTAGCACTTGGGGCCAAGGGTAGAGACAGGAGAGCAGCTGTTTATCCGACTTTCAAAGACAGCATCAAGCTGGCTATGGTGGAGGCGACAAGTCAGCAGCTGGAAGCCATGCACAGAGGGCAGTGATCTGGCCAATAGCTGTCAAACTGCCACTTTTGTTTAGGACTTTCCGGGATAGGAATTGAAATGCCATGCAGTAAGAGAGGGACCTAGCTAACAATGACTGTGGATCAAAAGCTCAGCAATTGTATTAAGATTATGACCATCTGAAAGTGGTGACCTTATAATATAAGAACAAAGGGTTCTCAAATTTTCCTGAGTATTAATCGCCTAGTGATAGTTTATATTGAAATAATCTGTGACATTACGCTCCAGACAAAAAATTGTTTCCTTACAACACATGACGTAATGTGTAATGCTAGATGTATAGTGACTGATATTAAGTGACTTACGTGGTGTGACATATCAGCATCCATTATGATCACATAGTTCCCTGTTGCGTGTTTTACTCCATGAATGTAGGCTGTGCCTACAACGGAAATAGCATATGTGTTAATTACATCCATGTTGCATTACTTAAGAGTTGTAACATTAATATTGTGAAATCTGAAAAAAAAGTAACTTGAAGTTAAATCCATTTTGGTGGTATCAAATTAGAGTGACAATAATCTACAAAATATAATGTAAACATAAAGTCAAATCGCTTGTTGGATGTGACAAAACTTAACAATAGTCACTGAGTACATGAAACTCATTATCACTATCATGGCTATCATTTAAGGAATGTTACAACAAAGAAGCAGGATAAAGTTACCATGTAGGAACACCTGGTAGGTACTTTTAAGGGTCTCCAATTCTCCATATGTAAACTATTTTGGTAAACATTGCCTGACCACTTGTGTCATCAATTTCAATTTATTCATGAGCAATTTTTTTTTCTATTCTTTCATGATGTTATTATAATAGGACACCCTGTATTTGTGTAGACTGTGTACATGTAAAACATATTTACATGAGGGTAAAGGGGATGAAGTGGTTGATACAGATGTTAGATAGGCTAAGGGAGGCAACTGACTTTCAAAAATTATTTTTGCTGTATTGCACATGTATTTGGGTATCTCTTCAAATTCGGTAATATTTTCATGTAGTAATTTAAAGACCGATATTGTGATCCTGATTCAAAACCTACCAGAATTAATTACCTTCACCTATTTCAAAACTATTATTAATAAATATTATTTCAAAATATCAAAAACAAAAGGCCTGAGGGTCTTAATTATTGGTCACCTGAGTTCTGATATGTATTATGCAATTAAAATTCATATTTTAGTTGAAAAACTGTACCTACAAGTAATTTTTAGGGTATTTAATGCACCAAAATATGGAAATTTGAACTTAAAAAAAAAAAAAAAATCCTACTTTGTTATGACTGAAATCATATAACTTTTCTTGTAGTGATAGATAAAGATAAATATAGATTACAGAAGACTAAAAACATTACCTTACCATAAGAATAATAAAACTTATTATTGTTGTTTTTCTTTTTATCACATAAAGAAGAGTGATCTCCCCTTCATATTTATCATGTTGTTTTGTTATCTTCCTGGAGTCAAAAACATGGCTCCTGAATACAGTAGCATACTACATATGTATAAGTGCTAACAGGAAGGGATAACTCTTACAAATGGTACTCGAGGTACTCAAACTAGGTCTGATGTTCGATTGGGAAATCTTTTCTTGGGATGAAGCATTTTATGAGTGTTTCATATCCCATTAACACATCTCACCCTAATGACCTTGAAAGTATATCAAGGATTGTTTATGATTAGTTTAGCAAACTTTGTAGTCATTCATCTCAGCATGCTATTAACAATCATCATGACTTTCCTCTTGGTTACTGACTAGAAGGCATTTAAATATTTCAACACACTTAACCCCTGTTACCTTGAGAAAAGTTCAAGATTATTTATTTGAAAAAAAACTTAGTAGTCCTTCATCCCAGGATGGATGCTGCTGGTCAAATATGAGCATGGACCTCTAGGTTATTGGGAAATGCTTAAAGAGTGTAATAAATTTGACCCCACTGACCTAGAAAGTTGGCCATGGTCATACATTTGAAAAAACTTGGTAATCCTTCATCTCAGCATGCTATTGTCCCAATGTAATGACCCTGTTGGGCGTTGAGAAGAGGTAGTTGAAAGAGTTTAACACATTTTACCCCATTGACATTGAAAGTAGGTCAAGTTCATTCATTCAAAAAAACTTTGTAGTCCTTCATTCCAGCATGCATGGACAAAGGGCAATTAGAATAGGTCACTTGAGACTTTGTCAGTTTAAAATTATGTCTTTAATAAGGAACACTGAATTTTAATGTATATTGTTATTACTTACCTAATCCAAGTTTCTTTTCCCTTGGTCTTAAAACCTGCAGAAATATTCGAAATTGTAATAAAATGTGGCCTTATTTGTTCATCAAATGCATTTTAATATAAAATTCCATAACATGTAAATTGACTAAATATATTTAACAGATTTTTGCACCCTAAAGGAGGAATGCAGATAAGGAGCACTTTTTCATCACCAGGTCTGTATGAAGTGATTTCACAAACAAAAATAATGAAAACATAGTCATGCATGATCCTTTAATGTTGGTTGAACTGTGTACAAAACTGTACGTACCACATGAAAATGAATTTAAACTAGATTTGCTTACAATTTTATCTTTTCCATAAATCTTCTCCAGTTGTTTTGCTGCCTCTAGTGTTCCATCAGGACTGCCGTCGTCAATGATAATGATTTCAAAGTCATAGCCACTGATAACAAATGGAGACGTCGTCAATGATAATGATTTCAAAGTCATAGCCACTGATAACAAATGGAGATAACGGAGAAAATAAAAGAGCTGAACTTAATTATCTGTATGTAACATGCATGTCAATTTTCAGTTAGACTACATGCAAGTTCATTCAAGTAATTTAATAAGTACCAATGTTTGTTGATAATGAAAAGTCATAATAATCAAATTTGCATACTAATGGCTAATGTCAGGGATGGACATACAGGGATTGGAAACTGTACATGTCTCTATCTGTTAGAAACGGTGCAGTGAGATGACACTAGCTACTTTATTGTGAGCCACTTTTCTCCAAAACTTCTCGTCCAATCGTTTCAATTTTTGAATCTGTAAAAGCTGAAGACATTTCATGAGCACTGATAAAGTTTCTGTAGCGAATGATTTCGAGAAGTTGCTAAAATTTTGCATAAATAACTGCCGATTTTATGTAATGTCCGCTAAGTGTTCGTAGTAAGTAACAATTATTATCAAAATATGCTACGTTCTTGTGAACCACTTTTCTCCAAAAATACTAGTCCAATCTTTTGTATTTTATGGATTAGTAAAAAGCTGAAACATTTTTTTTTGCTATAAAGTTATTAAAATTTTGCATCAAATATGGTTTATTTTCAGCAAGCTTTTTTCCAAAAGTACTCATCCGTGTGTTGTTCCAATTAATCAATTTAATTGATGGTTAGTCGTTTTACCTCTAACTATGACTAATCAATTTTTGTGATCGATCATGGTTTGACTGTAACACAGAAATTTTCAAGATTTACAGCCAACAACAATTAAATAAATGAATGATAACACTGGTAAATTGAAATAAAATTGCATTCAACGACATTTTAAAACAGCTAGATGCCTTAAAACATATATATCCACAACATTTTCCCCTATATCGGTTAATGTTTTTGCAGATATTCTCTTTTGGTTTATGATCAATAATCGATCATCGATTGTTTAAGAAATGTGATGATCGATTATGAAATTGATAGGGATTTGATTTTTTTCATTATTGAATCAATTAAAAGCTGAATACGTTTACATTGCTTAAGTTTAATAGCAAATGATTTTGAAAAAAAAATAAAAAATAATTTTACATCAAAAAACAGACCTCTGATAAAATATATCCAATTTTACCTAATTAATGGCAATAATATTTATAATTGTAAGCAGCAAACTATGGGGAACATATTTTCCTTGCTTTTATCTTTAACTGTTTTGAAATTAAGGTATTTCATTCAAACCTGATTTTTCCTTCCATTTTTTTTTTCTCCCTTTTTAAGTAATAAGTATCAATCTTAAGTGCATGTTATGTACAACAAACCACCCCAACCTGTATCTTTATGCACTTACATGATGAGAATGTATATTCCCCTATTTTTCTTAGGATTTAAATTTCCCAAATTCCAATCGAGATATTCAATATCTCTAGCTTACCTTTCAAATTGCCTATTATATTTGACGTAAATGCCAAATATCTGTCCTTGGTATGGATGATGACACTGTTCCCTTAATTTGCGTCATTTATAATATGTATTGTATATATATCAGATCTGCATTTTTATTTATCGAGTGACACCACCTGTACAGTGTGGTTCACTGTTTAATATAGTCCGGGGTTCCACTGGCCCTGGAACCAGTCTTGGACATTATGATTGATAGATATCTGGTGCTGGGCACTATGTACCAGACATCTATATACGTGCATCTGTAACAGTCGCACCTGCACATTACTGTAGCCATATCATGTCGGAATGTCTGGTGTCGGGCCTAGGGCCACAGGAAACTCGGGCAATATTCAATACAGCAGATAAATAGAAGTAAGAATAAGAAAAAGTATCGACGCTCGTATACATACCTTTCAGTGAAGTATTTAACAAGTAACCAAACGATCAGTGGAAGGTTCTCCCTCTCGTTATATGTTGGCAGAAGAACAGAGTACTTGTCTTTCGACGCCATGTTGGCAGGGTCAAAGTTCACAGGGAGAAGTAATTTTACATCCTAATATTTATTTCATATCTGTACTTGCATACAGATATAGAATGTTTAGATCAAATGAATATTTAACATTTTATTTAAAATATAAATCGTGGAATATATCTACAACTATTAAAATAAAAAAAAAATCACTTTTAATCGTCAAATGAAACAAGTTCTCCAAACCGGAAATGACCATTGACCCCGGAAATTTTGGTAGGCAGACGATGGGGTTAGACAATACCTCGAAAATAGTGATGTTTTGATCAATTACTGAAAGAATATGACGTTTATAGAGACTGACACTGCAGCACAGGAAAGGTAAAAATTATAAGAATAGTAATTATTTCTACGATAACGAAAAAGGACTCTCAGACTAGGCCTATACTCAGTATTAATTGCCACAGTCATCCAAGTCAGCTGACAGTAGAGTAGTGTGAAATTCTGTACTGCTCAAAACACTTAAATGCATGTTTGTTTTCTTTGTCAGTCTTCCGTTTCCACGTGAAATACAGATCAATATTTACTATATGCAACGGTATTGAGATATTTAAGTTATAAAATGTCGATTCAATGGTAATGAAATCAGAGATCCGCTTGTTGAAAAGGATTCTCAGAAAGTTTCTAAAACATGTTTTCCCTCACGTATCCGGATGTATTTTAGGACCAAGGAAATTAATCATAGGCCTATATATATATTTTCTACTTCCCTACATAAAAGGTTGGAAAATATAACACCTTAATTCTTTTAATTGTTATAAAAAGTATCAAAACAAATTTAAAAGTTTCTCTCCATTGAATATCAATCCCGGTGTATAACATGCATGCATGGTAATTAAAGTGAAGTCAATGCAATGGTAAAGTGAACCACGGTTCCCCCATGTTAAAGTGAAGCATTTTAATATTTTCTTACTAATTTTTTTTTTTTTTTTTACCAGATCTTTTTTAGATTACCTTGTTTCATTCCTCTAAAGTCTAAACACAATAGCACTCTAAAAAAATGTTTGGAGTCAGGAAATTTAGGGTTTGGTGGGGCGGGGTTCTTGCTAAGTTTTTTTTATTAATATCAAACAATCATAATATATACCATCCATAACAATAATATCGGTAATTAATATAACTTGATATTACAAATCAACAACAAATATGAGATGCGACCGTTAGACACTACCATTGGGCCAACGTCGGCATACGACCCTCGCTTTTGTGCCGTTACCGGATCGGGAAGGGTCAGAAACACGACCTATAAATATTTGGAATGAATTCAATTATACTTAATCGATTAGAAAAAATACTATATGGATAAATGGAGCATTTTGGATTAAGTTATTTTTGTAATTATAGGAAAATGGCATGAGAAGAAGGGGAGAGGGAGAGTTAAAACTATGCTAAAATGCTTATTACACCAGATATAAAAACATTAAAACCTCCCAGTTATTATGGTTTTGGTGATAGGAAAATTAATATAATTCATACTAAGTTAAGGTATCAAAACAGCTCTCTCATATATATGACTTATTTCATTTTAACCTTATAGAAAATGCTGAATGTATTTGTGGTACCTCTTGTGAAAATGCCTTTCATTTTTTTCTTTATATTTCTATATCTAAATCTATGTATATATTTCTCTATCTTTACGTATTTCTATACCTATCTATATATATTTCTCTAACTTTACGTATTTCTATACATGTATATATTTCTCTAATTATAACTTTACGTATTTCTATACCTTTACATATATTTATTTCTCCAACTGAACATATTTAATTCTATACCTACATGTATATATATATGTGTGTCTCAATTTTGAATACGTAATGATTTAACAAACCTAATACGAAATCAAAAATAGTAATGAAATCACCCTTTATTTCTCGGGCATGGGTTGTTACATACCAATTTTGACCTTGATTGTATTGCTTCTGTAATAGAAGTTTGAAATTATGAACCAAATAATAACGTGTTTAGGTACGATCATAAAGAAAACAACCATAAGTGCTGGTTTAAAGAAAACACTGCGCTTGGGTGTTAAAACAATGCTGTTTGTATTATCGATATATTTGTTGTCATAATCAAAATATCTGAAGCGTAATAGGTGTTTATACTGACTGTATATTAATTATGAATCGTTTTAAAAACAGATTAATTCATGTTAATTATGCATTAAAAAATTAAGGTGTTTATTCTAATGTTGATTGAAAGTACCGAAACTACTTGCTCATGTCTCCCGAAACGACCCGGACGTCTACCGAAACGACTTCGGAATGTTCCGAAAAAGTACCGAAACGACTTGTTACCGAAACGACCTGACACCATCATGACTCATATGACTCATGACTTGTTGTGACCACTAGCAACACTAGGCTTCTGTAACTACATGTATCTTACTGACTTATAGGTCCTACTAATTTTATAGGTGTCAGACTGTCAGTTGTATTATTATTGGTGCTGGAATCATAACATTCCATTATTGTATAATATGTCTGATAGTATGATAGCTATACTGCAAATTTTTTTTTTTAAATGAGCTATAATTTTCTTGGAATATTGAGCTGATAATTGTTACAGTATAGCTTAATTGCAACTAATCTTTTGGTTTATTTTTTCTGAAACTATGACTTTCGATCATTACGCACATATATATTTTGAACATAACATAATTATGTACTTAATTATTATGTATATATATGTGTGAAGTATACTGAAATGATTTACTTCTAAAGGTTCAACTTGCTGCTGCTAGAACCAGGAGAGATTTACTTTGAAGACTTTAGTGTATTCTATTACCCAAACAATCTATCAGAAGATGAAGCCATAAAAAGGTGATACATTGCATATAATACATTGCACATAATACATGCACAAGCAACTTTTTAGAACATAACTGACATATAGTCTTATGTACATGTCCTATTGGCCCTAGGAGATTTGTTTTGTTAAATCATCTGTTTTTTACAAAGAAAATAAAATATTCATCCCATTGGCATATTACAAAAAACAAATCTTCTATCTCAGTCTATCTGCAGGAGCATAATAAGACACTTACAGTTTTTTTCTTTCCTCTTTTTTTGTGTGTAAGTTTAACAGCTCTAGACAGTATATATCAAATGCTTGCATTGCAATATTTGAAATAATTTCCCCTCATTATCAGAGTCACTCTGCCAAATTGTAAAATATAAATTACTCTGCATTTGTTATTTATATAGGAAACAGAGAGGCCATCTGAAAATCTGCTCTAAATCTATTGTGTTTGTTCCTAAGGAGAGCCAACATCCTATTCTTAAGGTTAGAAAAGCTTTGAATAGCACAAAATAAAATATATCTAAAACTGTCTTCAATTTTTTTAAAGTTTACAGTGTACCGGTAAATATTATATATTTCATAAAACGTTTATGTTGACTTAAAGTTTAGTAGATTTTGAGTTATTAAAATGTGTATAAAGTATTTCAGAACATGAAATGAAAATGTCAGCAAAATCTCATTTGAAGTTGAATGCCTGTACTGTGATAATGTTTATTTTTGAATTGTTTTCTTCTATTTCAGTTTCCTTTGAGATATGTCAAAGAAATCAATGAATGGTCAGGTGGTTTGTTCTCAAGGTAGAATTTTTAATTACACAAGCTTTCCAAGAATCAAAAATTTACATTTCTCCTTGAGCATTATTAATTTTGATTAATTGATGGAATTTTTTTTATTTTTTTTGATATTATCAATTTTAACTGTGCTTGTTTTTTTTTTGTTGTTTTTTTTAATTTTTCTTCTGAGTTGGCCTGGAAATATCCTTAAAACATGTAGCTATGTACATAATAAGTTACCAATAATACATATACACTACTGGTAATTATATTTAAATTAATGTACTATTTTATGACTAGAACATTGCATTGTATGAATCTGTGCCCACAGGATGGACATGAATGACCGCATGGTGAAAATCAAAACTGATCAAGTCATTGCAATGAAGGCCAAAAACATAATAGCTCCATACACATTTCAAAAGGTGAGTTATTGAAATCAAAACGGACATCAGTGGAATATAAAACAATGTCATATGCTGTTGAAGATCAAGGAAATAGCTAAGGGTTCACTTTTGTCTGGGATATTTTTACAGAAAAAACTCATGTATATATGTAGAAATATGCTCTGATTTCTGATTTCAAAAAGTGGGGCCCCTAAACCCCACATAAGCCTCTCTAAGGCTCTGCTGGACTAAAAGTTATCAATACAAACCCGAGGAATCTATGCAGGTCATTCTAGTAGAAGATTAATTTGTTCTTTATCTGATACATTATTTTCCAAAAAAAAATTTAAATTCTCAATTTTAATGTGAGATTTTCCTTCCTCAATGTCTGTATCCACTTTCATTACGCAGGAGTCGGTGGAGATGAGATTTTCCCTCAACTATGTAACTGCTGATGACTGCCTTCCCCAGATGTGTCAACTACATAGGGCATCTACTCTTCCACCTGCGGACCAGTCTGCTATGGTAGGTATATCCAACATCAGTTATGGCAGTACCACAACAATGGCTATATGGAAGTATAATCTAAAGCAACATTATGTAACTATTGATTGCAAAAGCAGCAAAACTGTCTCAAAGTGGAATATTATATATATAGGGAAATATACCATAATTGATTATGAGGACAATACTTTATGATATCTGCCTGCAAACCTATGGTATTTATACTACATGACATTGTGTATGAGCATTTTCTTGTTTGTTTACAGATTAATGCAATTGTGTTATCAAGAAGATCACGAGTGAGTTTTAACACAAGCTGGTGAGTTATTAATTAGGTAATTTAAAGCCTTATATATATTTGTGAAGCAGGCTGTTGTAGGCTTGCATTTTTATGGACAATTTATATGATGTCTTAGGGTATGAAATAATTATATCAAAATGTACTCTATTTACATTTTAAGCATTTTTTTTTTCATTTTTTTTTCTTTTTTCTTTTTGTGTATGATAAATCAATAAACTAAGTTTAACCTAATGTTTTACTTAATAATCAAGAAGTATGGTTCAAATTATTTGTCTTATGAAAATTTATGTAAAAACATTGACTACATGGTTCAGTCTTGCTGGTTTGTTTTAGGCTTGATGACCTGTATGAAAAGATCCTAATGGAGGCACAAGGTGACAAGATCAGCCCTCTGGTGACCAACCCCGGCCGTATCATGCTGACCTCCTCACGTCTCTACTTCCAGCCTTTCAACAACGTAGAAAGTGTAAGTCATTGTCATTGTCAACAGTCACATTGGGCTTAATGAAGACAGTAATTTACAGGTCTTTTAGCTAGCATGGGAAATGCTTTTATCCATCAAAGACATAGAAAGCATTTATTTAAGTCTTTCAATATGTTTAAGTCCTTTGACAATTAAAAGGCTTCAAGCTGAATGTAACTTACCCAACTTAAACAACATGGAAAAGATTTTTACATGAATTTGTCAACAACATAGAAAAAGCAAGCTTTAGTATTCAGCGATAAAGACACTGTGTTTAAAGTCAAAAACTATTTTCCTTCAACAATGTAGTGTAGAAGTCAGTGTCCTTCAACAATACAGTGTGAAAGTCATTTTCCTTCAACCATTCAGTGTGAAAGTCATTGTTCTTCAACATCAGAATGGGGAAGTTATTGTCCTTCAATTATAGACTGTGATAGTCATTATCCTGCAACACAAAACATACAACTCATTACACATTCATTCAAATCTCTCACATACTAGTAGTCTATTCCGATCAAGGGACATAACTCTTACATATACTTAAGTTATCAATAATGCATAATAGTACATTTTGTCTCAATTTCCTCATGTAAAGATATAATATTTTTACAATGTACGTATCAATCATTCATATATATTACATTCACAATTACATATCAATATACAGTTGATATGAAATTACATAATACATGAATTCCAATGTATAGTTTACTTATAAAATAACATCTTACATAGGAAACTTACCCTACAGATCCTGCAGGGATTACAGAATTGCTTTGGGTTCTTAATTATCCAAATCTATCACCAGTCAGTATGTACAATGTACTGAAAATGGAATAATATATTTATATTATACAGCAGTTCTAATCAATCAGCTATAATTTAGAATATAAATTACATATGTCCAAATACTGAAAACTTATATACTTCCTTTGTCTTTGCATTAAATCAGTATATTATGATTTAGCAATAAAATAATTATTTAAACCTTACATAATGCCAATATTCTGATAATACATTACAGAATATACATATAATGATAATAATAATAATAATAGAACATATATGGATAAAAACTCACCCAGTTCCTTCTAAGTTCTTCAAACTCAACCTATTCCTTCAATACTTTGGTGCTGAGTGAAATTAGTCTAGTTAAAAATCATGCAGTTGTTAGCTATGTCCAATAAAAATGTCCGTAGATGTCATGTGACTAAAAGTACTCGCATTCCACATATTCTTACATACTGTACAGGTAACACACAACATTAAGGGTCCTTACACCACTATTTTTCCTCACACAACTATGGTATCACACAACCATTTTAGGTTTCTTACATCAAGACCTTTCATAATACCAACATCCAAAATATCATTCTTACACTATATAAATATATATCACCCTGTTACAAATACATTTTGAAAGGCATTATCCTTCAATAATTCAGTGTGAAAGACATTGTCCTCTAAAAATATAGTGGAAAAGACGATAAAAACAGTATATAGTTTCTCTGTGAATGCATGTAAATTTCCACGAAGATCAAACTGATTTTTCTACTTTCGTTTTCAAGGCAGTATCGAGACAGAACTATGTAATCCTACACCAACAAAATTGCATATACTGACGAGGAAAATGTTAATATTTATACTCTAAAATAGTCTAGAACACCAAACATTCATATTTCATTTTAAATAATTGCAGTAAACACGGTTTAAATCACTTAAATTGTGTCAATAATTGCTATAATTTGTATAAGCAAATGAGAACTGATATTTGGCCAGGAGGTACATAGGGAAGAGTTCATGTATATTAAAGTTTCCTCATAGACTTTGACCTATTTTCAAGGACCCTTTGGCCAAATAGTTAAAGATTAATTTGCAAATCTTATTCTCATGTTCTGAAAGACCTAGAATATTCATCTTAGACCAGTGATTTCCTGCCATGGACTGATAGGAAATTTCCTCATATTAGTGACATTGACCTGTTTTCAAAGTCACAGGTGTTAGATATGATAACAACTTCAATGATCTGCTTTTCACATTCCAAAAGACCCATATGTATTATATTGTGCTAGCAGGTAACAAGGATTGAGTGCTATAAAGATTCAGCACTCAAATGACCTTGGCCTTTTTTCAAGGTCACCATTGAGAATTAGGATAAATGTGACCTATTATGTATACTATGTATTACACAGATTAACAACAAGCTTCACATTGTTACAATTAATGGGTTTTGCATTGATACTAGAATTTTTTTTAAACAGAGGTAATTTTTGGTATTTCAGTACCATTATCTGACTTTGACAATGTACCTGTCCTATGCAAATCCTATATTATAATTCAACAATGTATCAGCGAATCATATCACCTCTGTTAGAATATTGTATACCATTTTCTGAAACATCACTTCATCACTTACATGTTACAGTCAAAATGAAAATTGGAAATACAACAAAAAGTGCAGTAATTTGGCCATAACTCCTAACTGGCATGTGTGAGCAATTGTGTCTATTCAGACCCTCTGGGCCGCTTGTTTGAAGAACAAATTCTAGCAAAAAGTAACTTAAGACTCATTATCATGCTCTCTGAATTTTTTTCCGTTTCAGGTGCCAGTCATTAAGATAAGATTTAAAGACATGAAGCGAGTGATAAAAAGAAGATTTCTCCTCAAACAGCTGGTTAGTACAAGTTATTGTATCCAGTTTTATTATTAAAGCTGAAGTTCATTAAGCATGATCATGATACAGTTATATACTATAGATGAGCCTCAATCTACATTCACACTTCAATAAACATAATTATATGTATGTACACTGAGTGCACCAGAGTATGTCTTCCAAAGTAGTTTTTTGTCCTCTAAAACATGTTTATTGTTCCAAAACTGAGGAATTGGGCTCAAAAGGTTCATTTTCGCCCATATAGTTGTCTGTTTATCTGATTCTAGTTTAGTTTATTTGATGTATATTTTCAGGGTATAGAAATATTTTGCCAAGAGAATTCCTCCTGTCCACATCTGTATCTGTCACTGAAGACAGCAGATGAACGCAATGAGTTGTACGCGCATATAATGCAGCAAAAAGGTAAGTATGTACTGACTCTACAGATTGAATGAACTTCAAATATATACCATCATAGCTTCTTTTATTCTTTATGTAACTCCACTACTACTTGTATATCTGTCATCATATTATAACTATATCATTGTTTTCTGTAAGTAGGTATGAGTTTCATTTACGCTTGAATTAGATTAAGTTTATCATTTGCCCAGATTAAGAGGTCAAACTGATCACATGTGACCACTTTTGAAATAGAAAGCTTTTCTACAAGATAACTCATAAACCTCCTTAGCAGATATTGTTCAAAATTATTGACATCTTAATGTCATAACTTAGTGTTTAGTTTTTTGTTTTTCCACAGACTATTAGCTTCTACATAAAATTAAAAACGTTGACATGAAATCACATTTCATAATCGAAAACTCTGTGCATATTTTGCTGTACCAGGTAATTCCATAAGTACACAAACTTGATTGCTTTATTTAATATCCCTATAACTTACATTATATTCATATATATTTCCTATGAATGCCAATTGAAAAGAGTCTTTAATACTGAACTGCCTCCTTTACAGATGTTAAGTTAGAAGACACTGGACAAGAAGACATGACATTACGCTGGCAGAGTGGAGATATATCAAACTATGACTACCTAATATATCTAAATAGGTAAGTCAGTTGGAGAGTGACATGAGATTTAGGTATCTACAGATCTCAGCCTCTTTAAAAAAATATCTACAAGTTGCTCAAACTTTATATCTTCTTTGCTATCAGTATCGATCTGGAACCTTAAATTTTACTTACTTAAAGCAGAAAAGAATAGAAAATGAATTGTATTATCTGTTACAAATAGTATCGCAAAGCTGAATTCTTGTAATTTAAGCTTGCAGAGAGAGAAGGACATACAACTGATACACTGACTCAGAGGTTCCCACTTTTTCAAATGACCAAACCCAAGATGACATATTTTGTTTAAATACTAAATGAATCATGTAAGAAATACTACAAACAGTACTGCTATGATCATGCCTATAGAAACTCTAAATTAATGTGATGTTACACTACGTATTCCGATATATTCCAGTGTTGCTGACCGCAGCTTCAGTGACTTAACACAGTATCCAGTGATGCCCTGGGTTATACACGACTACAAAAGTTCATATTTAGATTTGTCCAATCCTATGACATTCCGCGATCTCAGCAAACCCATAGGGGCTCTGAACGAAGAAAGGATTTCAAAAATGAGGGTATGATTTCAAACTTTTGATGCATGGATCGATGCTTCCTACTCATGCATTTTGTGTTTATTCTGAATCTGGGAAACAAACTAGTCTGCTGCCATAGTTGTGTCTTTAGGCAAAACTCATTACTCTAAACGATCTGGATGGCATGCAATTAGAGGGCCTCTCATATGTTGTTCAGTGAGGTATCCACCAGCTACTACAAGGAGATTCCCCCTCACAATGACTGTGGCTGCATGTTCACAGGGCAAAAAACCATACAAACACTATCATGATGAATTTGCTACAAAGAATAGCTTCTCAGTGTTACAAGGATTTCTATCGATATGAATTTAATAGGCTTATAGCCATGTTTAAATGTTAGAGAATCATACTTTGTTATATCTCTATTTATCCTGGTAGTAATATAATTATTGTACATACTTTGAATTTTTTTATTTGTCAGGAGAGATATACAGAAATGCCAGAGCCTAAATTTCTGTATGGATCCCATTACTCTACACCCGGTTATGTTCTCTTCTATCTAGCTCTCATAGGTAAATATTTATCTTACAACATTGCATTATATGTGTTAATAACTCTCTTACAATTAACTTGTATTGAACCGAAAATGGAAATAAATGCTGACTGAATGACAATCAGTCAAATACATTTTAGGTTTTTATTAAAATAAAAAAATAATTAATATATACTTTACAAGTAACTGATGTTTTTTAGATATTCGATTTGATATTTTTACTTAAAAAAAAATTAATATGCCTTTTATTTACAGCACCAGAATATGTCCTGTGTTTGCAGAATGGAAAGTTTGACCAACCAGATAGAATGTTTAACAGGTGAGCTGCCCCATCCAGTCCATATGTACTTGGTCTGGATATACAGGTTTTTAGTTCATTTGACATATATAGCTAATCCAAATATACTTTAATAGTAATAGGTTTTGAGATAATAAATGTTTATCAGTGAAGATAGTAACATTTATTTATAAGATATTATATATTTATTAATTTGCAGCTTGACTATCAGGGTTTATGATGGCACTGCTTATTAAGACTAATTATGAAAACAATTTTTTAATGCACAAATACTACCATTAATCAAATTTAAAGTTGGTTTTAAACAGAAAAAAATGTATCTGTGTCTTTTCTGTTAATTACACAATTGTTACTGAAGCTAAACAAAAAAAATATATTTCAGTGTGTATGAAACATGGCAGAACTGTATGATGGGAGCTGCTGACTTCAAAGAACTTATTCCAGAGTTTTATTCACTTGGTTCTCCTGATTTTCTCCTCAACAATGGGGTTAGATTTAATTTGATATTATTTACACTTAATTTTCTTATTATGAATTATTCCTATAGATTTTATATCCAGAAAAAAAAATCATCAAATCTATTTGTAATATGAAATTTAAACAAATCTTATAAATGTACAAAATGCACAATAATTTTATTGATTTCTGGAAAAAAAAACCTTACCTTTTTGTCTAATAATGATTTCATGATTCTTGTAATTGTATTTACATCTATGTAGATGTCCATGAAATTTGTGTTCCAAAAGAAGAAACTATAATTATCTAACTGCTGGGATATTGCATTAAGTATTGTAACAGGTAGTAAACAGTAAGTAATCAAAGATAATCAAGTACATTTCCCCGTACATGTTAAGTGTAACTGCAATGTTTTTCTTGTCAGTTGAGTAACTTTGGGATTCGACAAGATGGACGACCTGTGGGCAATGTAGAATTGCCGCCATGGGCT
Organism: Pecten maximus; assembly: GCF_902652985.1. Lineage (NCBI taxonomy): Eukaryota > Metazoa > Mollusca > Bivalvia > Pectinida > Pectinidae > Pecten > Pecten maximus. The sequence continues at coordinate 16,635,635 of NC_047025.1, read as the reverse complement.
GAAGGTCAGTATTAGCATCAAGTCATACCTAGCCCTAGCTTCACAGGTGTTACTTAACTTTAATTTGTCCATAAGAAAGCATTGGAAATATGTAAAAGACAAATAGTTTTGATAATATATACTTTCCGTGGGCAAATGAAAGTTTATTTTTGTGTTCAGAGCAGAAAAGTATAACATTTGAATTTCATGTTTTGTAAAATTGGATTCATCAAAATGTGCTTGATGGATTTTTGGATATCAAAATGTGTATGGCTATATTTATGATAGAAAGGTCTGTTGCGTATTCTTTTGTTACATTGGAAAAATACTCATTTGACATCTAGTAAGTGTAAAAGAAAATATGTAAAAACAAATATATAAAATACATCATTAGTAGAAGCAAAATCTGGGTCTCAATGTCGTTTAAAATGTATCATATTAAATGAAGGTTTCTGTTGATTAACCCCTTAATAGACGTGTTATTAATCCATAACCAGGACCTGAGGACTTCTTGCGGAAACTGAGAGATGCCTTAGAGAGTGAGCATGTGTCATCTCACCTCCATGAATGGATTGACCTCATTTTCGGACACAAACAGCGGGGCTATGAGGCGGAGAAAGCCGACAATGGTAATGTTAATTCAAAAATAGATTTTTGAAGCCAGCTCTCAGAATCTGATGTTTTATATGTGAGCAAGATTATTAAACACATCAGATTACTGACTTCATAAGAAAATAACCTAAGTTCACTCGTATAGTTTGGAAACAACTTCACTCTGCAAATAGTACAATGTACAGAAGTCTTCTCAATATGTAAAATCTGATGAATACTTTTTCTTTCCAGTGTTTTACTACATGACATATGAGGGCAGTGTTGATCTTGATAGGTAAGTTTATGATTATTATTATCATAATAATTGTCAACCTAATTGCTATTTTTGTCTGTTTCAAAGACATGTTTCCAATACACCATGAATTTTCCAACTTTTGACAGCAGCTAAACTTCTATATTATGCTGTGAATGATTTGTTTTGGAAATTCATAGTTACAATGTGGTTTCTTACTAGCTTTAATTTTCTCATCAATGGCAGCATACAAGACCCAAATGAGAGGGCGCGAATGGAGATACAGATTATGGAGTTTGGCCAAGTGCCGAAGCAGCTATTTAATACACCCCACCCCCAGAGATTTACCTCTCCTTCCCCATGGAGTGGCTCTACTACAAGAACTGATGAGGGGGTGATTCCAGATACAACAGAGTCTCTTCCAGTCCCCACACCTGTACAAGGTATGTAATACTTCAGACTCCCTTCCAGTCCCCACACCTGTATAAGGTATGTAATATATCAGAGTCCCTAATAGTCCCCATACCTGTACAAGGTATGTAATACTTCAGAGTCCCTTCCAGTCCCCACACCTGTATAAGTTATGTAATATATCAGAGTCCCTTCCAGTCCCCACACCTGTATAAGGTATGTAATATATCAGAGTCCCTTCCAGTCCCCACACCTGTACAAGGTATGTAATATATCAGAGTCCCTTCCAGTCCCCACACCTGTACAAGGTATGTAATATATCAGACTCCCTTCCAGTCCCCACACCTGTACAAGGTATTTAATACATCAGACTCCCTTCCAGTCCCCACACCTGTACAAGGTATGTAATATATCAGACTCCCTTCCAGTCCCCACACCTGTACAAGGTATGTAATATATCAGACTCCCTTCCAGTCCCCACACCTGTACAAGGTATGTAATACATCAGACTCCCTTCCAGTCCCCACACCTGTACAAGGTATGTAATACATCAGACTCCCTTCCAGTCCCCACACCTGTACAAGGTATGTAATATATCAGAGTCCCTTCCAGTCCCCACACCTGTACCAGGTAAATAAAGAACTGTTTAACATTAGAACCCCTATACTTAGTCTAGTACAAACTCTGTGAGGTTAGAGGGAGGAATTATGAATTGATCGCCCTTGCTGTAATAAAGTTTATTTACCTGAAGATATTCCAAAGGACTTGCCTAGGCCTGATGATGTTAAATAATAGATTCAAGATATATATAAATATAATTTTCATTACAAACCCCTTAGATCCAAGTCACTCGGTTGATACAAATCTAAGTCCAGGTTTTATTACATATGATATTCCTTTAGAAAAGCTGGAAAACAGTTGACCAATACATTTGTTGATATTTTAGTGTTCTGAGCATTATGTTTTTTGCATTACCACGAACGACAAGGTATTGTATTTATGTCTGCTTCTGAGACTGCTGGAAAACTTTTGTGTTTCTGTTTGCCTGTAATTTGTAAACAACCGTAAGGGAGACAACTTTACGCAGTCAGGGGTCACCATAAGAGCATGTACCCCAGTGATATAGGAAATTTTATTTCCTCACGAGTGGGATATACAATGTTTTACATCCCTGTCGCATGATGCATTTCAACTAATCACAGCCACTGTTACAAACATGAGGTATAGTAATGATAGCAGTGTCAGCTTACACTATCTTTATAAATCCTGTTTAATATTTATCACTGTCTGACTGATTGTGGGGGCTCGGATAAAGTGCCATCACTCTTTCCATACAAATAATTGTGGACCTGGAACGGCTCTGCAACCCAATCCAGGAGATATTTATACTTCATCATGATGTTGTAGTTAGGTTGGTCTCAACAATCCTAATTTTGTTTGATATCAGTGACAGAAGAGGATGAGGCTACAAACACCACAGACGTAACACTGTCAGACTTAACATCACTACAGCTGTACCACAGATATACCCTCCACAAAGAGTGAGTATTTAATACAGCTGTAGTGGGAATAGATTTAGGTATACTGGTATTGCAACTAGTTTTGGGTTTTATACCTGATCATAGATTTTTAACAAAGTGTAGCTGAATCAACTTGTATATTATAGCTAAAAATACTGGTGGTCTTGATTACAATTTTGTAAATGGTACAGTGACAGTGTAGTGTTACTGACAAATGCTGGTTGTGAAATAGGAAACATACTTAACAACCTGAATACAATGTTTCATGATATAGCATATATAAATATTGCAATATTTAGCCATTTTTAAACCAGGGTCATATTGTGAATAATATATGAATGCTTGATTTGGAGAAAAAAACAACAAAAATATGGTTAGCTTTTGGATTGCCTTTTTTGCACTGAATTATCATATTATCATAATGAGTAATCTTGTTTGTGACATTAATTTAAAGTGGAGTTACAGATATCAAATTATCCAGTGATGGGAAGAACATATTTTCTGTTTCTCAAGGTGAGTATTCATTAATTTAGCTGTTTGATACACAGTTTATGCTATGTAATTGGTATTAAAATTTGAAAAAGAATTATACCGAGCACTTGTCTTATACTGTATTTCAAATTCAAAATCATTTTCAGAACATACCCTTAAAAAATATATCAGAATCTATTATAATAGTGATATTAATACATACAGTTTTATGATAATAGTTTTGACTAATATATACATGTACAAATATAGACATGTGATATACAAATCTTCTCTTGTTAAGATAGTCTACTGAAGATGTATTCCCTGGAGGACCAACGTCAGCTTAGGAGTATCAACATTTCCACCATGGTAGGTTTTCTTCTGCAGAAATGTAATTTGAAAAATTATCACATAGTTATTAAGTATTTTCATGCAGTTTTAATTATCATATATAGTATGTCTAATGTCCATTCAAAGGTGTATGCATACTTCTGTTCATAAATAAAAACTACTGTAACAATACACTCTGTATATTATTTTTGAACATAATTGCATTATGAGCTTGAAGTCATGGAGTGTGATAATGATATATCTAGAGCTTACAGTGTACATAGTGTTCATAATCTTGAGTTTTTATGAGGCATACATTAACACAGAAATGTAGATCACATTTGTCTACAATTGTCTTTTAGGCCCTGTCATCATGTCAACTGATGCCAGACGATAAAACTATCATTGTTGGATCCTGGGACAATAATGTGTGAGCAAACCTCCTTGTTTGATTCTTGAATTTTTGTCATTGCAAATTGCATGTCTAGCATAAAGTCCAAAATATTTCTCTCAAGGAATATGTTTTTTTTTTTTTTTTTTTTGAATCCTGGAAATTGAGCTGTGAATTGTGTATTGATAACAAGATTGAGATCATCCATTTTATATAAAGGGCTTTTCAAATGTGGATGGTAGATTGTCTAAGTGCAATAATGATTTAACATTAAGTATTGTTTCTCTTGGTAGCTACTTCTACAGTATTGAGTTTGGAAGGGTCCTGGATACTTTATGCGCTCATGATGATGCAGGTAAGTTTGTAAAACATCATATCAATAATCTATACTAATTACATCAGACTAAAGCGATCTTACTCGTGTCGATACTGACAACTAATGTGAACAGCTTTCTTTTTCTGAATCTGTTATTTTATTTATTTTTCAGTGTCAAATATACTTTGGAGCAACAATAAGTTACTGACAGCTTCCTGGGACTCAACTGTCAAGGTCAGTGTAAAGCAATTGGTTAAAATGTAAAGGTCAGCATCTAGTTTTGAGTGTCTGTGTCTGGATCATCATGTCTACATCTGTATCTTGATTAAAATTACAGGATATCTAGGTTAGCTTAAGTCACAATATCGAGTTCAATATCTGACATCTGCAAGTGTTAGATTCATTCTCAGATGTTACATTTTTCCTGTGTTAGAAATAATGGTAAATCAAAATAATGAGTATAAAACAACCACAGAGTGGAATATTATTTATTGTAATCCACAATATCAAGGTCAGTATCTAAACCACACTGCCATGGGTGGGTTCTGTTTATAGGGGGCCACGGTGGCCGAGTGGTTAAGGTGTCCCGACACTTTATCACTAGCCCTCCACCACTGGGTTGCGAGTTCGAAACATACGTGGGGCAGTTGCCAGGTACTAACCGTAGGCAGGTGGTTTTTCTCCGGGTACTCCGGCTTTCCTCCACCTCCAAAACCTGGCACATCCTTAAATGACCCTGGCTGTTAATAGGACGTTAAACAAAAACAAACAAACAAAACAAGTTCTGTTTATCATGATCACACTTCAGACCACATTAGCTCGACGTTCAGCTGGTAAAGTATCGTATCATGTAACATCAGGTCTGTGAATATCTGTCATAAGTGTTTCATCTCTACCATGGAAGGGTTCTGTTTTTCATGGAAGCTAAGATCATTGTCCATCCTGTGTTGTATGACTAGTAGACACTTTTCCCCGATTGCTGTGAACGGCATGAGATTACTTTTCAGTATGAGTCCAGTGAGATAGCTACAAAGTACATATACAACAAAAAAAACTTTTCCATTGATATGGTGTAACTATACTGAAACGAAAAAGAAACGCAACTTCAAATTGTAGGTTTAATAAAATAATACTTGTGAGCATTATGTTTAAATTTCATATGTAATAGTTAATATTGAATATTGATGTAACATCCTTTAAATGTTTAGAGATTTTTAAGAACAGGTCACTTTGCTAGAAGGTCATGATTGGTAGTACCCTACGTGAATCCAAGTTGAAATGGCAGCAGTTTTGAAACCGTGCCCTAATATCGTGTGTGTCCTCCTCGAACAGTTATCACATCTCTAATTCTTTGTTGCATTGAGTTCATCAGGGCATTGACTTTCCGTATTGGAATGTTATTCCATTCTTGGACGAGTGCATTTGCTAACTGAGGGAGGGTATTTGGGGGGTTACGGCGATTTCGAATTCTTCTGTCTAATTCATCCCACAAATGCTCGATTGGGGACAGGTCGGGGCTATATGGAGGCCAATCTATAGGAACAATGTTCTGTGTCGCAAGAAAGTCTCTACAGACTCTTGCAACGTGTGGTCTCGCGTTATCTTGCTGAAAGGTTAGATGATGCTGCCTAACAAACGGCACAACATGGGGCCTAAGGATCTCATCCCGATAGCGTACGGCCGTTAAATTCCCATTGACTATCACCAAAGGCGTCTTCAAACCATGGGAGATTCCCGCCCAAACCATAACTGATCCACCCCCAAATCGGTCGTGTTCCAAAACACAGGCGTCAGCAAAACGTTCGCCTCGACGCCGGTACACACGTTGACGGCCATCTGCTCGAAATAACGTGAATCGAGATTCATCGGTGAAGAGCATAGACCTCTAACGTCTCATAGGAAAACGTCTGGGCATATGTGCCGTTGCCCATTACATACGACGTGCTCGACGTTGCGGTGTTAGTGGTAAACCAACGTACTGTCGCCTTGCACGCAAATTAGCCTCACGCAGTCTGTTGATCACTGTTTGGGGATGAATTCGACGGTTATGATTACCAATCGTATTCCTTGCCGTTTCAGCGGCCGTTAATCTCCTGTTACGCAGGTGTGCCAACCTAAGAACCCGGTCTTGACGTCGCGACGTTACGCGTGGACGTCCTGATCTCGGCTGGTCATCGACTCTTCCTGTTGCGTTAAGACGTGAAACTAATCGACTAATAGTCGATTTGTGAACTCTGAATTGTCGAGCGACGTGAAGTTGCGTGTTCCCTGCCAGAAGCATTGCTATAGCACGTCCTCTATCAACCTTTGATAACCGTGGCATAATTGTAAAAGGAATTATTGTTTGCAAAAGTATTGGCGATGATGTGGCTCAATGTTAGTGATGAATTGATACTGGTTTGAATGAAAAAAGAACGCATATGTTTGTACAGGCACGGTTTTTGATGTTTTTACCGCGCCGGAAGTGCATAGGTCTCTAGTCACACTTGGGTGATTTTGAAGATTGGTATGGGTGTTAGGCAGGGTGCATGTTTATTTCCGCGATTTTTATACAGATATGTATATTTAATACAAAATTAATCACAATTTTCCATGTTGCGTTTCTTTTTCGTTTCAGTATATATCCACATGTATGAACATGCAATGAATGACTTAAACAGGCAATGTCATGTTTTGGGTGATTTTTTGGCATGAATTTGAAAATCATTAAACTCAAAAAAAATTCACCTTGCAGATTTGGAAATTCATCCCTCCAAGTGCTTCCACCTCCTTCACAGTGGCCGAGTATGCTGTAAGTTTTGAGGCATTTTGGAAATTGAATAATAGGTGTTCATGCAATCAACCATATAATGCTGTTAAATTAGTGTTAATATAAGCAGGTGTGGAGGAATAAAGTGTTAATCATTTCGGCCATCAAAGGCAATGGAGATTTAATGGCATGTTAAAATACATAATACATTGGGTGACAATATACAGGTACACTAATCTGACAATAGGTTCATATCTCTACCTACCATTACAGGCAATATTGATTTTGTTAGTCAGCATTGATTAAGATTGAATGAAATTGATGGTAAAAGCAAAAGGAAACTAAACCTGACACTTCAGCTGATAAAAATTATTGTTTATCAGGGTCAGCTTGACCATGATGCTGGAGTGAACTGCCAGTATACAGATGAGGGACTCTCTCTTCTTGTTACTGGGACAATAGAAGGGCACATCAATGTCTGGTCTGTCTCCAGTGGCTACCAGGTAGCTGCCCACGAAGGTAAGGACAGCAGATTAATAGAATCTTAACATGGGTCTATTCCGTGGACAGGGATATCTCAACCCGAGTGTAAGAGTTTGGCCAGTCAGCACGAGGCTTGACGAGTGCTGGCCAGCCAAACTCTTACACGAGGGTTGAGATATCCTTGTTCGCAGAACAGACCCATGATTGATTATTTTTCTCACATACATGCAACTTGGAATGTGTGCGCCAAAATTTATGACATCATTATTTATGACTTGGTTTCTCAACGTAAAATGATGATATAACGTTATTGTGAGCAGCATCATATAGCGTGTGCCGGCTGTCTCCCCACCCCCACCCCTTTTCCCTAGCAACCGAGGGATAACCCTGTGAAGCATGTGAGAAAATATAAATAACCACTTAACAGCTGCATGTTACATTCATACTCTAGTCCCTTAGACAGTCAACCTAAGCTATATGCCTTATCTTAATAAATATCAGATTCTTTGTCTAAATTTCATTTTTGCAGTTCACCATGGCAAAGTCAATGCTGTCACTTTAAGTCCAGGTTAGTAACATAGCTATCTCCAGTTATGCTTTGTATGCATAACAGTAAAAATTCTGTGAATAGGGAAAATGTCAAGCCTTGTATAACTTCTTTATTATTATTAATAATTATAGTACATTTTTATTGGTAACACTCATCTTGTTATAAACTTTTAAATAATCATATTTGTTTTTCATGTAAGTTTATGCATATGTTTTTTTAAATCAAGAAAATTGCAGCTGTTGATATTTGATATTTAAATCTAAAATTGGCGAGGAACAAAATAAAAGTGAAAGATTCTGATAGATTGGAATCTAATCTAAAATAGCTTAGCCATGCCAATTTTGTTCTATCTTATTAGAAGAAACAGCAGTATGTATACTTTATATATTTGAATTCTGTAATGAATAGGAGATAATGAATAGGAGATGTACAGAATGTAACTTGCCATCTGAGGCTTCTGGTCCATCTTTGTTTAAAGAGATAAGTTTAAAGATTTACCTTGTAACAGACTGTCGGAGGATCCTGAGCTGTGGAGAGGACAACATTCTGCGTGTTCTAGACTTGGAGACAGGAACAGAGATACTAGTTAGGCATCTACAGACACAGGCCCTGTAAGTCTTATAGAATAGCCTCAGTTTTGTTAGACTCCGTCTAATAGAATAACTTGTTATTCAAAGGGAATAGCTCAACTTGTTATAGTCTTTTAGAATAACTAACTTGTAATTCTTAGAGTAATAGAATAACTCAAATTGTTAGTCTTAGATGATAACTTACGTATTCATATGATAGTTCTAAAAGAAATCGGATTGATTAAATCAAGATATCAGATTGATTAAATCAAGATGAACATTTACAATTGATTACCAGATGGAGTGTATGTAATGCAAACAAATGCTATATGAGTTAAGATGGTGATTTTTTTCTTTGGCTGGCCGGAATATCTCAGCTCTTCTATGGAATATTTACTTGAATATTACAGATGTTTTAAGTGGATAAGTGGTCTTCTGTTGACTGGGGAAGCATCAGGAAGCATCCAACTGTGGGACATGGATAAAGGTCAGATTATCAGCACACTACCAGCACACAGTGGTATGTATTATTGTCATGCTGAGCATATATGAGTTTTATTAGTTCCCTACCAGTGAAACCAGGGGGGGACTATATAGGTATCCTCACCATCTGTCTTGTTTGTATGTACGAGGACTGATTGATAAGTTGTGAGCCTCGTATTGAAGGAGGTACTCAATGATGTTCTTTTTAAGTCCTACTACTCTCTGACTATATAGGGCTGTGTACCCAAGGACTGGTCTCATTTGGTTTATATCAACGAGGTAGCACTCTAGATAAACAAGACAAGCGGCTTTTACAAAATGGACAAAATCGGTTAGGGTTATGGTGAAAGAGTCTGTCATTGCCATGGCTGCCATTCACGATTGTGGCTTTAAATTGATTGAGCATCTGCCTTATTCACCTGATCTCGCTCCATCAGACTTTCATCTATTTCCAAAACTGAAAACAGCTATTTCAGGCACCCTTACCCTAACATGAATTGGATGACTTTCTGAACAACCAAGAAAAGGAGTTATATAAAGTGGCATTGAGGCCCTTACACACCGCTTGCAAAAGTGTATAGATACTGAAGGGTATGATGTTGAAAAATAATACAATATGTCCGGCAAAATTCAAATCTTTCAATATGAGGCTCACAACTTATCAATCAGCCCTCATACATATGTAATGCAAAAGTTTGTCAGCGCTCTACTAGCTTCATTCCTTGGGGGATTTTGATCAAGCTTTATACAATGATAAAAGACTATAAAATCTCAGATAAGTTCGTGTTTCAGGGTATTTTTATCGTGGGATTGTAAAGGACATGTATTGCTTTAGCAATACCCAGTATGCTTGCTTATTATAATAATAAATGTTAAATTCCTATATAAATTACAATAAACGAGCATAATATTAGAAGTCAATCTGTAGTAACACTTTGAATTACCATTTCAATTAAGATTTTGAATTTCCGAGTAATATTTGTTATTTTTCAGTAATTTTTCTGATTGTCATTTTTTCTTTTTTTTTTTTAAATTATCGGTTGTTTATTGATACATGTGATCTAAACAAATGAATGATATTAAGTAAATAGGGAGTTAAATTTTGGCTTTAATATTGGGGATTTTAACAGTATGAACATCCTTTTATCAGAATCAGCATTAGCTCTGTTCTTTTATTTGTATTGAACAGTATCATATCAAGATTTAATACTTGATTATAAAACTTTCAATTATCTTATTTTCCCTAAACATAGGAAACCGCTCTTACGTCAGTGTAAATCATATTTGATAAGTTTTAGAAAATACATTGAATACCATATTTTACTGGGTATAAGCCCAGGTTTTTATTGTTCTTTTTTTTTCTTCTCAGATATAGGATTTTCACTTGGACATATATACATAATATATTGGTAGCATTAATGAATTCACCTCATTTATATCTTATTACTGTTTATTCTTTATGGAGTTTCATATTTTAAGGTAATATAAAGGAAGGTGTCACAAGACACCCTAACCCCAACCCCTATCACATGTATGTGTTTTTCTGCAGATGCTGTGGTATGTTTGGATCTGAAAAACAAGAGCTTGTTGGCTGCTGGACATGACAAAACTATTACCATGTGGAAGATTCAATAGTGATTTCTATCTGTACAAGTCAAGGTCATGTGTTTATTTCAAAAATCATTGTTGAAAATTTCTTCTGTTTTTATTGAGAGTGAATATTTTACGAACTTTTTATCAAAGTTCCAAAAAATATATTGTTTTCAATATGTTAATGATAAATGCTGTAAAAAAAATGTGACAAGAAAACTGTTCTATCAATGTTAACTTTCCTTACTTAATATTTGCAATATATCAAGATAGTCTCTCCTGTGGTCATGCAAATTGGAAAATGTCATCACATGTTCAATCATAAACCTAATCTTAATTAGTTTCATAAGTACAAGTTTGAAGAGAACATTTTAAGTTGTTATTGACTGATAATGGTGTTTTGCAGCAGTGATTTGATACATGAACTGATGCTCTTGAAGTATGGCAGTGATGCTATTTTGAAAGTGACAGTATATTTTTGTGACAATGTGATGTTTGAGTAGATATTAACTGCCAGAACAAAAGTAAATAGTAAGAGCTTTTTCAGAGTTCTTTTAGGAGTCCCTGGCAACCATACTGCGTTCATTCTACCATCACTTCTTTCAGCATGAATTGAATCTGTCGCCTCGATTGCAGGAGTCATGTTCAATAGTCATTCATTGCCTACATCAAGGCCTGAAAAATGTGTGTTGTGTACTGGTGTACATTTTCGTTTTCTGGAGTTTTTATGAATTGATTGCTGGAGAGATTTTTTAATCAGCTTACCATGGGTCTATTGACTTGTTTCATTTTTGTTACTGGTGTGTTTGGTCAGATGAATGTGAGTTTATGAGTTTAGTGATAACGAATGTGGCTGCATGCATGTTTATTTTCAAATATAGATGTGATAAATGTGTTATGTACATTGTGGGTAGAACCTAATACATACATGTATATAACTATATAATCTATATCAATATGTAACTTATTTTATTTATATTGTTACTGGTTTTAAGTGTGGGGGTTAAGGTTAGTTCTGGATCATATAATTATAGAATATATTCAGTTGTTATTGATATTGAATACTGGTTTGTTACATTTTTATTCATGTTTGGCTTCTTCTTTTTTTTTTTCAAGCATATCAATACAGTGAAATGTCAGGTAAGTGTAGATTTCTACGCTAAACCTGAAATAGGAACAGGTCTTGTCTTTGTGTTTCTGCTTATCAATAACGGATCAGAATTATTATGGCTAACCTCCTATTTGACAAACCTTATTCTGTAATGACATGGCGATAATACATCACACAAGCCTTTTAAGGCTTATATCGATGTCATACTGTGATTACCGTGATTACTGTTTAGTCTATACTGTATCCATATGATGTACTTATAACTACAGGAAATCATCTATGTGTTTCTTGTTGCTCTTTGTACATAACATAACACATTTTATTGGAGTCATTGATGTAAATGTTACAGGAAAGAAGATTATTTTAGTTAATAGGTAACTTTTGGTTACCGCTTCATCTTTTATGTGTGGTTCAGGATATCAAAGTAATATATAACTTTCAGGTGATAGATTTTTGCTTAAATGTTGTTCTTTGAATGTTAATTGTTTTAATCAATAATTGATTATTTGATTATCCTTCGATTGTTATCAGCCTAGCATATGTTTCGTAAAAGATTTTTTCTTTCAATTGAATTAGTATTTTCCTACTCTTACTATGTAACAAAATATTTTATCATCTAAAATACTAATGATATGGTTGATCATGATAACATGTATGAATACGTATAATTTTAATTAAAGGATCTATTAATCAATATAATTCGAATAACAGAGCGATATTTTTCTAAAATATACACTATTCAAAGAAGGTTATGCTTTCCATATTTTACATGAAAAAAAATTAAATACCATAGCATTACTGTTAAAGTTTTTCAAAGCTAGTATTGCAGGATTAATGTAGCTCAATACATATTTTTTTAGGTTGATTATTAAAGTAGGAGTCTCCACATCTCTAGATTTATTGATTTTATCAAAACCCAGCCAATATAATCAAATTATTGAGACTATACTCTGTACACAATTACACCTGACAATGTTGCTGCAGTGTTGCCAACCTACAGTCAGCAAATATATGGCCAAAGCCTTCATTTATATTCAAGGGTGAATGGGTGGTTTAATGTGCCACCAAGTAAAAAGCCATATGTATAGTGGTATCACATTTTGTGTGTTTAAATAAATTTCTATGCAATTTTTAACCTTTCGATAATATAATCTTGCAAACATTGGTTTGAAAATTTCAATTCTGATAAAAAGTCATATAATATTTAGTGATTTTATCTTTTTCTTCCAAATTTGAGCAGGCTAAATAACGTAACTTGACTCATAGAAAGAAATTATTGGCATTGCGATTTTTACAATTATTAAATATGAGCAAGGTGGTTATAATGAACCCTGGTTAATATTCATGTTTTATATATATATATATATATATATATTTGTATTACTTAATAAGTGGAACTTTTATGATGGCAGTGTTGAGTCCATCTCTTGTTTACTGCATTGTTTACATAGAATGGATTTCCAATTTTGAGTCACTTAGAAAACAGCAGCGTTTACTATATTATGCTGTTAAATTTACAATATTTATCTACCTGGTATACCCAGTATAATACTCAGCATAACTGCAATGGATTTTATATAATTATACATAAGTTATAATGTTGTTTATGATATTCCATTTGTTATGATGTGTGATATGAATTTTAACAGCCTAATCGTCAGGTGATAATAACATTCCTCATCCGGATATTTCAATGTTTTGATCCAAAATTTATAATTATATATCAGTTTCAGTGCTGCATAGACAGGAGGTGAAATTAAATCACTTAACACATTCAGAACAATCCATTATAGATGTTAGAATAAATTATTATTTAAGATGACTAATTTGAGAATGCGACCAAGGGTCACCATGTTTTTTTTTTGTTTTTGTTTTTTTTATCGATCTAGACTTAGATTGTGGTATCATTAATATGTCAATATTCTCATTTATTTTTTCAAATACTTGGTTGCACTTTTCCTGCTCAGAGCTTGACAATAGGAATACTGACAAATTGACAGGCAAAAGTTGTTGCACTAGTCTTGTAAATGATAGTTGTTGATTATCATGTTTGTATCTATATTTTAGAAATATAATTTAAATATAAATATAAATTTATAAAATATAAATAGAATTTCCCATCTATAGATAGTAAAATTCCTGCCTCCCTTAAAGTATTTAAGGGCTTTTCTCCACTTTCACAGTTGTTTTTGATGGATGTTAAGTGCTGAGAGGAACACTACACAGGTTTTCATGGAATGCAGGTTGATATAGACAATTGTGTGATGGTCAACATCAGGATCCCATTGAGACATCTTCGAAATATACTTGTGTGTGATATCAAACTGTGTTTCACAATTTAATTTGACGACGTGGAATAACCATAATTGGTGAGTGTCGTCAATGATGCATTTGACATTTGATTTGTGGAGAACATGGACGAATTATCCTTTTTTTTATTTGTCGGTGGTCTATATTTTGTTTATTTTTCCCATTTGATTGCTTTTGAGTTTGAATTCCGGGGAGGATATTCAAAATTATACGAGCGGAAAAAAGAAATGCAAGTATATTTTCGATAGTTATTATTTTACATGATTCTCTGCTGACATGTTCATGTTGTGTCATGTCGATTTTTTCAGTATTACTGAATACATTTTGATGATTTTTGTTGTCCTATCACAAACGATGATTGCGTGAATACCGTTAAAACAAGGGTACTCTACGTCGTTTCCTGATTTAAATCAGTAGCGGGTGTGCCCGCCCCTGGCATCAGCCGCTGCTCTTACTCTCCTTAACATTGACCCCATAGAGGTGCTTATTGCCCTTCGAGGGATATTATTCCACTCCTGAATAAGGACCTGCTTGAGTTGAGCGACGTTATATGGTACGTTGACGCGTGTCTTAACCTTCCTGTCTAGTTCGTCCAACAAATGCTCGATTGGGTTATGGTGGCCAATCAAGAACTGGAACGTTATTTTGAGCCAGAAAGTCACGACAGTCCCATGCAACATGAGTTCTCGCGTTGTCCTGCTGCAACGCAAGGTTACGTTGAAGGATAAAAGGAAGAACGTTTTGTCTCAAAACCTTATCCCGATATCTTACTGCTGTAAGATTACTATGGATAACCACGAGCGGTGTTTTCACGCCTAGAGATATCCCTGCCCTTACCATAACGTACCCTCCTCCGAATCTGTCGCTTTCCGTTTCGCAAACGTCAGCATATCATTCACCAAGACGTCGTCCATTTGACCTGAACAGCGTCAAGCGAGATTCGTCCGGTGAACAATACACGTCTCCAATTGGCCAAACGAAACAGATTAGGTACATGTACAAACAGCCACTGCATTCGACGTTAGCATCGCTTCTGCGTAAATGGCTCGCCAACATAGGGACTTCTTGGTCTTAACTGTAACTCCCGCAACCGATTCCAAACCGTGCTTTGACACACAGGCCAACTGATCTGTACTGTTCCAATGTTCGATTTGTAATGATTACCAGCGCATATGGTGCAAGAGTATCCCGGGCGCACACTGTCACGGTCGACTGAATTTAACTGAAGAACATTTTCACAGTGCACGGAGGTAGCGCAATCTGAAATACCATGTGTCTAAAGGTTATATTAGAAAAACCGAACTTGTGTTTCTTTTTCCGATGGTATAGTTTTTCTGTTATTAAGAAAAAGTTGGGGGTTTTTGGACAAAATGGGATACGAAGTGAGTACTACAGAAAATGTTTTCATACGTATAATGTATAGATAATGTATTAGAGTCGATTTGAACAGCATGCTGTTTTATCTACTGTTTCATCAAAATTAATTGTTTCAATAATTTACTTTAAGTGAATTTTTTTCATGGCACATGCTCATTATACTTAAATATTTACTTTCTCATACGCCAATTAAAAGACAATATTAGTAAATAAATCAAATGGCAGAATTATATTTTTATACCGTAACCTTTCATTTTCGTTGCACATTCATTGTTCCATTCAAGTATGCAGGATACTCAAACACATGTTAGGTTAGGATAAATCTAGAGTTGATAATACTTATTTAATCTCACGCCAGTTGCCATAATTTGAATTATTATATCGCAATTGCGTTTGGTTTTCAGTGCTTTCTATTTCTATGCAATTGCCAGAAATATATCGAAAAAATGACTATACTGAAAGTTGTTATGTTGTCTCATTAAATGTTGAAATAAAAGTATGTCTTATAAAACGTACACTGACTTGTTGAAGCTGAAATGATTGTTGACGACGTAAAATACCCTACTGGTAATGGTGCATGACAGAACCATAGCTCAACATTTATCCTTGATACACATATCTGGATTTTATATGGGCTAACTGTTCAATGTCGACTTTCCTATCGCCTTTATCTATCACTCTGATACAAATTTCTAGCTATCTATACATAGAGTATGACCTAATGATGAACTATCGCTCTAGTTAGATGGCACATACCTGTTGCATCAGCATTGCTTGTGTCCCCGGAGTTGTGAAACACTCCTACGTGTACAACTGACACTACGATCAAAATCAATGATGTTCTTATCGCTAGTCCAATAACTGAAATAGTTGATTGATCCAATAACATGGGCGAGGAAAAAGAAATAGGACGGGAACATACGGACATAATTTTGTTAATGTTCGTGTATAGAATGAAAACTTTATTCTATATTTCCCCAATTTAAAGATTATTTACAAGTGTTTTAATTCCTCTCACACAATACAATTAATACAATTATTTTTTTAACTAACACGTAATGTGTTTTAATTTGTTTATATAAAACTTACCTATAATTTATCAGATTAACGCTGAATAACAGTTAAACAATAAACATTTATCTTTTAAAGATATGTCAATACCTTATGGTAAGCCAATTTAACATTTATTGCCAAAATTAAAAGAGAAAATATCTCACACGCCACACGAGATATCTTTAAATGTCTTAAAGATATATATTTTTTTTTAAAGAGAGATTCTCATGAATCATGTTATCGGAGGTATATATGACTCCTACAGATGGCTTAATTTCATTCTGAAATATCTCTAATATATTTTAAGATATTTCTTCTATTTTATCAAGATATATCTCTTTCAAAACCAGTGTGATATTTCTAAATGCATTAAACGTGTCTTTACATATTTATGAATATACATAAAGAAAAGAAAAACTCGACAACTCGTCTTCAGCGCTTTCGTCGAATCTCGGCGATTCTTCAGACTGATTTATCGAAACCAAGGTTATGCCATACCGTGGCGTCCGTCGTCCGTCCGTCAACAATATTGACTTCCTCTTATAACCGCAGATCGGAATTTGACCAAATTTGCTCAGAAGCATCCATATGGGGTGGGGACTAAAACTTGTACAAATGGTTGGGCTGACCCCTCGGGGTTCTGAGGGGCGGGACCAAAAGGGGTCAATTTGGCTCTAATAATATAAACGACTTCTCTGAAACCAAGCAATGGATATTGCTCCTATTTGACTGGTAGCATCACTATTGGGTTGGGATTCAAAATTGAACAAATGGTGGGACTGACTCCCCTTTGGGCTTGAGGGGCGGGGCCAAAATTGGTCTATTTGGCTAAATTGATACAAACGACTTCTTCTCTTAAACCGAGCAATGGATATCGCTCATATTTGCCTGGTAGCATCCCTATGGGGCGGGGATTCAAAATTGTACAAATGGTGTGGCTAACCCTCCAGGGGGCTGAGGGATGGAGGCAAAAGGGGTCAATTTGGCCTTCTCTGAAACTTAGTAATGGATATCTCTCATATTTGACTGGTAGCACCCCTATGGGGAAGAGACACCACCTCCACCACCTCCACCACCCCCAAGGGCCTGAAGGGTGGGCCAAAAAGGAATCAATTTACCTATATTGCTATAAACAACTTATTCTCTGGTAGTATTAGTGATTAATATCACTCCTATTTGACTGGTAGCATCCTTGAGTGTTAGGGATTCAAAAACCTACAAATGGTCCATCTGAGCAATTTGGCCATATTGCTACATGTGTATAAACACTTTTTTGTACTGTTGAAACTGTTGAGATTTCTAACCCATAACCATATATAGCATCGCTGGGCACAATGAGATAACCCCAATCCTGTTGTAGAAATATGCCCTTGGGTCTTTCTCCACCCCTAGGGGACTTAGTTACTTTAAACACAATCATATTGTAGAAACAATCCTTGGGGTTTTCCACTCCCCTAGGGAGACTTGACTGCGTTTCTGGGTTTTATCTTTGAAGCATTTGAGGTCCCTTCCCCATAACTGTATGTAGTGTGTTAGACATTAACAAATAAAGCTATTAACAAATTGAACATGAACATATTTTGACGTTTGGTCAAATCCAACCAAGTGAGCGATACAGGCCCTCTGGGCCTCAAGCTCTTTTTCTTTATGTATTACTTCGTCCGTAGGGATCATACTTAAATATTTTATTATGTAAGCATATATATAGACGACTTATTAGTGTGTAATTAACCCGGTTCTTGTGATCACTGCTTAATACGTAAATGTACCATGTGTGTAATTAATAACATGCATCTTTCAATGAGTCGTCATTACACGTAACGGTGTTACAAGCCGATATCCTTGTTTACCCAATACAATTGTTAGTGATGTTAATTACCGATAATAAATTTATTACATGCATCTGTGATTGATTAAGTATCGTATCACATTCTGTATGTTAGTGAATTAATTATTGCTAACTACGAAAAAGCACTATGTAAAATAACTATAATAGATATTGTACGTCAAGTTGATCAAAGCAAGACCAGTCTACACTATAAAACCCTTTAATACTGTAGCATTTAGGTCGATCGTAAAGAAAAGCAATGTACCGTTATAAAAACAGAGCTACATTGTACCACAGGTAAACACCCGGGGCTATGACCTGGCAGCGGTCGCTATGACTACGCACAGTGTCAAGCGATAGTCTGTACAGCTGTCGACACTATATAATAGATCCCTATAGTGGTTTGTAGATTAGAGAATTAACGCGTATAGCAGTATAACGTTATCTAATAGCCCATGCAGCTACCAGTGATGGTATATCTGCTACTCCCTGGTGGCGGTTAAAAGTCAAGTATGTCTCATATCGTTATTTATCATTAGTTAAACACTAAAATGTGTTTGACTTGTACATAATAGAGATGTTTGAATGCTGCATTTCAGTATTGAAATAGAAACAGTCCGGCAACTGTAACATCCACCCGGCGCAGTTATCAATATTTTTGGATGGGGGATATGTATATTCGAATGTGACAGCATTTACAAAACTTATATGCATATATCATATATAATGGTGACCTCAAAGATATAGAGGTTACACAACGAGTGGTTGTTGTACAAAATGTATATGGTATTTCCTTCACTCTCGTTAGTTATTTATTAGTTACAGAAAAAAACGAGCTCTGGCGTGTTTTGAAAAATACCTACCGAGAGTGAAAGAAATGCCATAACAACAACGAGTTTGTATGATCTGTCACAATAGAAAAGTTATTTTGAGGACGAATTGACCTCTTTTGTGTCAACTGGTGTTCCTCACCCAATATCGGGTAGGGTGTTAGGTAATAAACTCAAGTGCAATGCCGCTAATTATTACGCAAAACTGACAATTTCGGAAAGTGGGAATATTACAATTTGTTACAAATGATATCAAATAATAAGCCTATTCTTTTTAAAGCAATAAATTGATAAAAAAAAATCTCTATATATTTTTAAAAATATGACCAAAACTACTGCGAACTACTTCTTTTGCGTTATCATTTCCGGGACCTCGTGAAGCAGCCTTCAATTGTTAGCCAATCAAAACGCATTATTTCATGCCTTTGCAGTTGGATAATACCCATCAATATTGTGGTAGAAATATATATATATATATTAAAGAAATGTGCACGAGGTGCAAATTAACAGAGAAGATCGATATTAAAATGAAACCGTAACTCAAGCACAACGAAGGTAAACTACGAACAAAAATATAAATTCGATTTGACACTTGAAAAAGAACAAGGAGAATAAGACCATGTGTCCCAAAAGACTAAGCGTCTTCTGCTTCATCAATAACATCCGCCATACCAATCTGGGTCAAATCGGGGTAAAGTCACATGATCGCAGACATAAGGACAAAAAATATTTCCAAATGATATCATATTTTCGACCATAAAAGTTTCCAGTGGTCTTAAACAACCTCATCATCTCTCGACGCTTGGTGTTGTTAGTTTTTAGTGTTACGGAAATCATGATAATAGAAATTTCGATGTTACTGTCTAGAAATGGAAAATGAACAACTTGGATATTGAAATTATGACGTTTAGTTAGCTACAATGTACGCTGTATGTTAAGATAGAGTTGAGCGGCTTATGAAGAGTATATAGTGTCCTCGATTTAAAGTAGTACATGGTATGTAATATTTTCTTTTTTTTATTATTATTATTTAAAGATAACACATTGACAATGAAACTATATTTAAATTTTGAGGATTTTGCGAGACCTCTACAATATAATAATATAAAAAGAGGTTACGGACAGTTTGTTCCAATGAGAATGCCAATAGTCTGTTGACAGATTTTGCAAACAAACTTAACGAAGATGTTGACCAGAAATCCAATCTTTTCAAGTGTTCTAGTCGTATGTATAACGAAAGAAGGACTCGGTATAGTTCAAAATCTTGTACTTATAACGCCGCCCTCTCTTCGTAAGTTCTAGATTAGAATGGGAAATGGTGGTGTAAAGATTGGAAAATGTTACCAAAATATTGACCAGACAAGTGGTATTTATTATTAATGATATAACAGAGAACACTGACATACTGTTGAAAGTACTGTTAGCTATTCTATTTATTGTAGTGCTATTGTCTGGGAATTCCTCAAAAGACATTGTTTGTAAAAATTAAAAAAAATACAAAATACAAAAAAGAACAAAAAGTAATAATACTGATATGCTCCATGTAGTGTAATAGTGAGTGTTCTGAAAGTGTTTGTTACCGCTAGTTTAATAATAAACAAATGCTCATTTTCTCTGCTGTGAGCATTGATTGTCATAACCATGTGATATCTCTTATATTTGTTATTAAGCATAATTTTACGAAAATTGTTCCTGTTAGCTGTTCGTTATCGTAAAATGTGCTTGCAATTAATATATAATTTTTAAGTAGAAGATTCAGAGAGCCGGATCCTCCAGATGAGACAATGTTCAGAAAAAAAACATTAGTTGTATTTTCACGCGGAGTTGCGTCACCCGTATATGAAAAGGTATTTGTTGTGCTGTTAACGTACTAATTTTGGAGCTCTCAATTTTTCACATTTTAGCTACAGAGTCTCGTATTCGCCAAACTTTGCGGAGGATTCACAGTTGTGAACGAACTTAAAAGCAGCAGATAAATGTTGTTATATTATTTTTAGCTATTTCTGGTTTCTGGGTTGGAGTTTGTACTTGTCTCGGTCAGATGGTACTTATGAATAAGTGATTTTGTAGCTTACATTGTACACCCACTGTCTGTGAATATCTTGGTCCGTCAACTTAAACAGACTATTCCCTAACGGGGACACGACAGTGACATTAGCGCAGTTATTATAGCGTAGTGCTTCTAGTATTCTAGTATGAGAGTACCACTAACATTTACGTACAGCATTGAAATTTCAGGTTTCCAGACATCTGAAGGCAATAGTTTATAACATAACTATGCATTTCATATTCCTCATTAAAAAGAAAGTGTTTAACTGAATATTTAATTGTGAAATACACCGGCATTGCACCACTGTGTAGGACACACTGTTATCTGGTGAGTGTGTGTACCTGGTGATACCAAACAGTTATCCCTGATCCTGAGATAAATACTGATACACGGTATGTCAGATGTACTTCCTTACAAGCATTGTCAACTTCAAGGTCGGTAGTTTAAAGCTGATATTTATTTAACTACGATTATTTAACAAATTATATGAATGTTTTGCAGTTTCCCATCTTGATAAATATTTTCATATCCCGATATAAAAAGTGGAAAGTCAGTACCTGATCAGCTGAATGTCGTTTAAGTGTGATGTTCAGTTGATCACGATCTTGTCAATTAGGGATAAATCTATTCTGATTTTCCCGTGTTATCCTAAACTAGACCTATGGGTGATCTAGATATAACAACGTTTGCTTAATGCATGTAGCTGGGCGTGCTACATACCTGATTTCTATTTCGACAAGTAATAATTCGATTATGGTGACTCATCATTTTTCTCTTTCTCTTTTTCAGTTAATTGTTCATAAGGACAAATGGACATTTTATCTATTTAAAAAAAAAAGAGAACTAGTATGTGATGCAGCACCAATAAGAAAACGATGTATAGATTCACAAATTGATTTACATTGATTTACATGTACCTAAAACGAAACAAATGTTTTTGTGGCATTGTTTTTATTTTCAGACAATGAGAGTATATATGGTAAATATTCCAATGCAGATTTCTACATCATTGCTTTGTATAAAGATAACCCATATAATACTCTATATAATTATGATAGGTATACGCTATATTTCCCTAGATAAAATATCATTGTACATTTCGCAATAGTGTATTCAAAAGACTACACGCTAAATATATCGCTGTTTTTTGCACTCCGGGTCGTACTGATTACAGCTATCATATTCACGTTTCACTGTGAAATGATATTTATTTCTATACTATCATCATGTAGGACTAATTCGTATTTAAATTATCGCATTATTTATACGTCCTTAACAAGCCTGACATGTGAAGAATATATCTGTAAATTCAACGATAGTTTACCGCGGATAGCAAATACATACTGAATAAGAATCATATATAAAACCATAAAAACAGAAAGTGAAGGGATAAATCAAAGTTCTGAGTCCTTTCTCACACACAGGTAATAATTCATACAAATATAACACTCTTTTCACACTTTATCTCAACACTAATTCAGTAACCAGAGGACACTACAATAAATAACATACATGTATTTAAAAATAATATTTAAAACGCCAAAGTTTTAATACTAAAAACTACTACGACTATGACAAAACAAAGAAAACATTCGCAAATAGTTAATAATATTATGTGATATAATTAAAACGTATTGAACATTAACGTCATTTTACCACAGCTAATTGGACAACAAAATAGATTATTCAATAATTTGCATTGATACATAACTACACATGTTCACCAACATGTTATATTATAGTGGAGGTTTTCATACCATTCTTTGTCTCTGACAAGATCTACAGTGCTCAACTAAGTTGTTAATCCCCGTCAAATCACAGTCTTTCGTCACACTTGATACTGATGGAGATAGTCACTGATGATCTTGTGGAAAACTTTTCAATGAGTATCACGTCGTCATATATAGGCAGATCTTTGGGATAGTCCTGAGATATCGCAAGGAAGGAGTGTTCTGTACTAAAGAATGAATAACGAATATCCACACAGTACACGTTTCTCGTTCTGGTCTGTAACATACGCCTTCGTTTCGTACCGTCCCTGTGGGTGAATAAAAGTATTTTAAAACAATTGCGAAACAAGTTATACGACCTTATATAAATCACTCTTGTTGGCTCGGATGAAAGCGCTTTATTGGTCTTACTATGGGAGGAAAACAGATACAACATAGACGTACATCTAGAGACAACAATATAACTTCTAGTTACAAAGGGGTTTTTTTTGGTCGAGAACATTGCTTCTAGCTTTCTGTAAATAAGACATGTTGTATAATACATGTACGTCGTAAATGAAGATTGACGAATGTTGAACAACTGCTAATATTAATTTCTTTCTTTCTTTGATTTTTAATGATATTAATGCATTTGTAAGATACTGGTATTCGGCATATTTTTCATGAAGCACATAGCGTGCGTCTATCGTGGCGTTCGAATAAAAATGCAAAAACTTAATGATACAGAAAAAAATCCATAATTATCTTTTAAACAGTAAACCATTGCCGAAGGTCAAATCCACTTTCATAATAGTATTGCTACACATACCTTCGGAAGATAGCCAGGGATTTTCTTGTCCTTGACCCAAGACCACTGCGCATTGACTTTATATGGACAGAAGATGAGACGGTCCGGCTGCTGATCGTCTAGTGCACACATGTCCCAATGATTGTCGTAAAGGTCTTTGTTGTTGTACTTCACCTCCAGTACAAACTCGCCACCCGTGTACTCTTCCTCTACAATACACAATGGTACAATTCATAATATCGGATTATTTAGTCATATTTTGCTTCAAAGATACAAAAGTATTGTCATAACCAACCCGATATCCATTTCAAAATTTATGTAACAATCATGTTTTGCTTTGTTTTTGTTTTGTCTTGTTTTTTGTTTTTGGTTTTTGGTTTTTTGTTTTGCTTGTTGAATGAGAAATGCATGCTATATAGTCGTCAGGTAGTACAATTGTAACGGTTTATTACAACTTCCAAAGAGTGATTGACATGATCAAAAGAATATAAACATGGCTTGATGAAATATGAAGTTAAACATGCTAAAGCTCAAGAGACCGACTCTGTTACGAGATAACCGTTGATATGGCCACCCGATAGTCATTTTACAATGCCACCACACTGAAGCTTCATAAGCTGAATCATTTGATATCTTTGTGTAAAAATATCTTACTCAGAGAATATGGTAACACATGATATTGCCATGTACACTGTGAGAGACAGCACACTAGTAGAAACCTACAGTTAACCAGTAAAATGTCACACGTTCACGAATTTTAATTTCTAATGAGAAAAAAAACAATAATATGTATAATTACAAATTGATTTAAACTGATTAAGCAGCGTACCTAATACGAAACAAAATTGTTTGTGTCATTTTTCAACGATGAGACTATATTTGGTAAATACGCCAAAGCAGAGTTTTAACAACACATATTAATTACTTATACAGTGTATAAAAGGTGATATGGTTTTAACGTTATAGTCGGCTTCATATTACATTCTCGAATTCAAGCACCCACAAACAAAGCCTAAATTAGTTCGCAGAAGACAGCTTACGCGAAAAGAAATTGATTTACCATATTTGGCGTAAGTATAAAATGAAAAAACGTGATTCGGGGACATACACGGTACACAATGACGGGTGCCAAAGGTAACGAGACAGCGGCGAATAAAACAAAGCACAAAGATTGACGGAAGGGAAAAGTTTTAGTGTATCATTTGTAAAAAGGCACGTATAAAATCATAGTTTTATTGATATGAAAGTAGTTTATATTCTTACTCAGTAAAAGTATTATTCACTTTACTGTGTATGTTAACTCTATTTCCCAATAATTTCTGATTTTCACCTTGATACAAAAACAATATGTAGACATTTTATACTGCAATTATTGTAACAACACCAAACTTACCAAACGTAAAATTTAGAAATGTTCTTGATTTTATTCCTCCATTCTCTTTATCAGGCAGCATAATCGTCTTTCCAACGAGTTCTCTGTCACCTACCTCTGAAAAACAATTGAATACAAATTACAACTTGTTGATAAAGAAAGTGCTTCATTATTCTGTTAACATTGGCGATGTCAATTACGAACTTCATTGTCGTTCATTGTGATGACAGTTCTGCCAAGAGCTGATAGAATAGTAAGAGTCGCACCTGTAGCAATTAGTGTATAATTTCCATGTATCCTAACTCCACAGCTGACGACGGCAATGGTATTTTAGTTTACACAAATCATAGGAAGCTAAGACAACCATAGATTTTTAAGGTAAACAAAGATTTATCTAAAGCGGCATTGGACTGTCCAATGCTACATTTTATAATGTTTGAATAACTCTTATGGTTACAATGAAACTTATAGTTGTATGATACATATATATGGACTTTTTTGAATTGTTTGGTAATAAGTCAGTTTGACACAAAAGTAGTGCAGTATATACTGACATACCGTTCACAAATGTACCGTAGTATATACTGACATACCGTTCACAAAGGTACCGTAGTATATACTGACATACCGTTCACAAAGGTACTGTACTACATACTGACATACCGTTCACAAAGGTACCGTTGTATATACTGACATACCCTTCACAAGGGTACCGTAGTATATACTGACATACCGTTCACAAAGGTACTGTAGTATATACTGACATACCATTCACAAAGGTACCGTTGTATATACTGACATACCGTTCACAAAGGTACCGTAGTATATACTGACATACCGTTCACAAAGGTACCGTAGTATATACTGACATACCGTTCACAAAGGTACTGTTATATATACTGACATACCGTTCACAAAGGTACTGTTATATATACTGACATACCGTTCACAAAGGTACTGTAGTATATACTGACAAACCGTTCACAAAGGTACTGTAATATATACTGACATACCGTTCACAAAGGTACTGTTATATATACTGACATACCGTTCACAAAGGTACCGTAGTATATACTGACATACCGTTCACAAAGGTACCGTAATATATACTGACATACCGTTCACAAAGGTACTGTTATATATACTGACATACCGTTCACAAAGGTACTGTAGTATATACTGACAAACCGTTCACAAAGGTACTGTACTACATACTGACATACCGTTCACAAAGGTACTGTACTACATACTGACATACCGTTCACAAAGGTACTGTAGTATATACTGACATGCCGTTCACAAAGGTACTGTACTACATACTGACATACCGTTCACAAAGGTACTGTAGTATATACTGACATACCGTTCACAAAGGTACCGTAGTATATACTGACATACCGTTCACAAAGGTACTGTAGTATATACTGACATACCGTTCACAAAGATACTGTAGTATATATTGACATACCGTTCACAAAGGTATTGTAGTATATACTGACATACCCTTCACAAAGGTACTGTAATATATACTGACATACCGTTCACAAAGGTACCGTAGTATATACTGACATACCGTTCACAAAGGTACCGTAGTATAGATCATAAGTTTTACATTATATATATGTATTTTGTGTTATACATTTTCAGTGATAATGTCTGTATAGCCTGTTTTATTTCATGTTCCAACCATCCCGAGGTCTGTTTCATATGTTTAGGTTTATTTTGGTTACTCAAACTAGTGACCAATCATTTAATCCCTATCATCACTGACGGGTGGTAGAAGCACGACAAACGCAGTTTTATTAACTATTTGATATTCTCCGTGCGTTAGATTCCACGTTTATATTATGCACGGGATATTAAACGCGGCGTTAGCTTACATAATACCGGTATATTAATGGTGTAAACATAGTCAAATGTCCTTCGTCGGGGACTTTGTTCCTCAACACTTATTCACCGCCGGTATATACTCCTAATATCTACTTGTGTAACAATGTTCGAGCTATTATTCTGCTGAGGAGTATAAAGGAAAGTTCAAGTAGCTGACCGACATTCATCTTATATTAAAATGTATATCTTTCATACGATCCACTAACGTGGTAAGAGTACATATCTACATCAAATCATTGCTGTACATACAGAGAGAAAAATATTAAGACGTAGTACAAAATAATATTTCAATGCGCTCTATCGAAGATCGTTGTTGGTATTTTATTACATTTCATGTAACTTTATATAGAACCTGCTTTCACCAAACAATCGTTTTCAGTTAAACTCAATTTACCAAAATGACGATTGATTAAACACTTATAGCAAACAATGTATATATCAATTGCGATTAAAATGTCAGTTAATTACGGCTAGAGTTTCCAGATTAATACCCTTCGTTTTAAATGTAACTGATGTGAAAGCATCATGTAAGCCGTAACAAAAAATCAGTACTTAAATTCAGAATTAGACAAAAGTCCGCTTATATGATAAAATACCTTTAGGTATCATCATGTTACCCTCACTAGAAGTCGCTAAAGACCTTCAGACACCTTCATTTGATTAAACTAATAATACAATATTTTTTACATGTGCATATAACCTCGCTCATTCGCTATTACATTACATCTGTATTGTATTCGACAAGTAGAACGTGGCCAATGATAGAACGATATAACCTGAACGGTTATATGATAAATATTTGTTATATAATGTTAAGTACACGTATGTAAAACATGATGAGCAAACTTACCACAACCATTGTAGAGATCCCCTATTGACACATAATTGTTTGACTTAATAAAGTTATCCCATAGTTTTTTTGACTCCACAAAGTCAGGATTATCTTCATCCCTGATTTGTTCATCAACTCCTTCCTCATCTTTTTCAATAACGTTTGATTCATCTCGTTTTGTGAGATGCAAGCCATTGCCTCCGTTTTCAGCAACACCCTGTCCCTGTTGTCTGTTCCGATTCATTATGTCCTCGGGCGGCCCATGATTGAAGTAAGTGATATAGACGCTGAAGACTATACAACAGAATACGAAGAGGAGAGCGGCGGGGATACGTTTGGTGTACATGACTCCCGGGTTACAAAAACGTTTGATACCCATGGTGGTGACGAAGACTATATATGCCCAATTGAAGGTTCGGCTATAATACTGTAAAGTGTGTCCTTGATCAGGTGACGTCATAGGTGATAACTCGTGCAGTACATCGTGGATAATAACTACAGATAACACAACATTTTAGACCGGTAGCTTTACTTGTGACTACTATAATTATTAGATTTTAATTGTATATGGTTTTTGACACCTACATCAAAACGGTCGTTGCTAAGTAATATTAAACAGAAATTATACTACATGAATATTTATATTATTCTGTTCGTTACCATTATATATACTACGTATTTTAATTGGACAGTAAAGTCACATATTTGAGTTTGAAGCTGATACAGCTTCCTAAAGTTACTGTCCTGATTATGATACAGTCCTAGATAGATATGACTTATCAGTATTCAATTGTCAGTTCGGTTATAATCTTGCAACTTTCCTTTCACAATGTGAGCCCTTGAATGTTTGATCGTCAAATTTTCAAGGTTTATGTCATCATTCATGCAATAACAAATTATTTGTGTGATTAAATATTAAATGTAAATATATTACTATTACCTTGACACTTTCCTATATATCTTTATTTGTATCAAATCATTTAGAAATCATTTTGTCAGCTAAAACCCTGTTGACAGTAAAATCTATCACCCTTTATGCATAATTCTAAGTGACAATTAACACGTTTTTAAGAAATGTCCAGGAAATAACACACTTTTGATAGTATTATGCTTTAACGTGATATATTTAAGAACTGCAAAATGATATCGATATTAAACATGGCAAATAAATATTTGCACGGAAACCCGAGTAAGACCAGGTACTTCGGAAGTGAATGCGTCTTCTTCATCGACGACATCACATGTAACTCTAGCTCACACGAAATTACTTTCCTAATACGAATGTCACACAAACAACAACTCAGACTGTCCAACCCTCATCCTACAAATACACAGGTAGATTGAAATATTTGTAATGTACATGCTATGTTTCAATTTTAAAGATATTGTGGTAATACAATCATCTGTGCTGTCGTATAATGCAATTAAATTACTTTTTACTCTAATCTAGCTCTCAATTTGTATTGGAAAGCGTCAATTTCTTGTGTGTACAATCTTACTCTAATTTTAGAGTTCGGTATCGAATCATAACTGTAGCTATCATTCCGATGACGATATAATCATCTGAAAAATAAATTAGAAATTAGTGGACATCACAGAAAAACATTGATAGAAATTCCCAAATTAGATCCTATTCATCAGAGACAACATTGACATTGTTCGCATAAATATGATAGCTGATGACCAACTGATCAGTTTGTAAAAGTTTAACAAAGGCCAAAAAGGGAAGATAAAAAGAAATTCTGATTGTCACCTTATTTTTATCGTTGGGTGACATATTTGCCAATATATTCTTCATGATGGGAAACCACGGTGTTATGTTTGCAATCAAACGTCTTTCATAACATTATATTTACATTCTTAATGTTGATTCTTTTTATTAATATTTGACCATGAAAACACTATGAACACAGTATGAAAACATCGTTTCATGTGCTGATTTTCCACACATTACATCAGTTAAATATTGATCCGGCTAAAAATAGTACTCGTTTCCTTTCCGCAAATTGGGTTTTCTTTGCCGTCTATTCACATAAAATAATTCTAAATTAACACGAATTAGTGTATTTAATGTTATTTGATGTCTTTGTTTTGAATAAAACGAGAGAAAAAAATAAACGACATGGAAACTACGGAGCAGAGGGACACGGTAAACGATGTTGTATTTGCGGGATCGCCGGCTGTTCCATCAATTTAACATCATTTCGTATATCGTTATCAAAATTTTAAAATGGCACTATTCTTTATGTTTTTTTTTCCACATCAACCGAGTGTATTAATTTTCATGTCGGAAATGAATAGCAATAGCTATCTACATCCGAGGTGCGCTTTAGCGCTACACAGGATATGTATAGATAGATACTGGTACCATACATGTAGCTGCGTTGAAATGAAGAAAAATAAAATCCATTCCATCCCTTTATAAATGTGAGCACTCTTTCTTTTCGAAAAATCATAGTAGCAAATCATTGAAAAACAACCCTGAACTCTAAATATAAGGAATAAAACATTTGACTACAGCCTTTTTTCATCCATTATTCGGTTCAAACTTTCACGAGACGTATTAAAAGATTTTCAAGGTATCTAATTCTCGCGATTTTCATTTATGCTCAAAACTGAACTCATTAAAAAATAAATATGTACAGAATAATAAAAACTCCTTTTACTATCATATCTTACGTTTCAAAGCACTGAAGGTTCACTGTTAAGGGATTAAAATAACGCTCATAATTTCACACAAAAAGTGCAAAAGTGGCAGTATTGTAGTTTTATAAATTCAACATGAATGGTGATAGTGGATCCTAGAGCAGTGTTATCATTTAGCTAGCAGTGAAGATATTTTTACGGGAAATTCTCCTTTATCAATATGTATCCCGTAGAGATAATGTTATTGGGATTTTTAGGTGTATCATTAAGTACTATTTCAGATCTATCTGGATAGTTTGGATTTCTTGTGTATGTACCACTGTGCTGTGAATTTTGAGAGGCTGTGGTATTTTAGTGTGACAGCACGGAACGGATGCCTTTATAGTGCTGTTCACTGAAGTATACTCCCCAAGACACCCACCAGGACACTCAATCCAGCCGCCCAACTCCCAAAATGCTTAGTGTTAATTATTGTTTATTCAGCAAGTATCTTACTATATGGTTTAGTTGATACAGGTAAATGGGCGCTACCATTGGGTAGTGCAGGTTTTTCACGCTAGTATGTAGACAATACTCCGAATGACCAAACCTTCCGGAAGAGTAAGCGTCTTTAGCTCCACCAACAACTATCATGTAAGTATAGATAAAATGCAGTTTGAGGATGGAATAACTAGATATAACGTGGCGCTCGTAGATTTTGGCTAAGTATTATTTAACGTCCTGTCAAAAGTTAAGTATTATTTAACGTCCCGTCAAAAGTTAAGTATTATTTAACGTCCTATCAAAAGTTAAGTATTATTTAACGTCCTATCAAAAGTTAAGTTTATTTAAGGACGACCTTCTCTGTGTGGTAAGTGTACGTGTTTTGGGAGGCTGTGGTATGAGCGAAACTGATGCCTAGGTATATGATTACTTATTTCCTAGCGCTGATAGTGGTTATGTAATTTGCTTTGTTTGCTTTGCTCTATAAATGTTTCATAACATTGATTCTTAACATCAATAGGTGATAGCACTGAAGCTATGCTAATCAGTTCGCCGTTGATAACACAGTAGCACCTCACGTACAAGGTGTTTGCCGTAAAGGAACGTGTGTTGAAGGCAACCAAGTGGCAAGTAAGATTAGGGAGATTATAGAATAATAGATCGGTTAATAAGTAACTGTAATCTTTGTTTACGATAACAGACTTGAATCAACTGGTACATTATATATTGTCCTGATAGAATGCGATACATGATATTGTCTATTGTCCACTCTGTGACCCCATTTAATGTTGTACCATCTTTCATAATTGACCATCCTAACTGCTAATCTTACCTGGTAAAACCGTGTACGAATAAGTCTAATATTAGCTGTAGAAGTCCAGTCTAATGTTAGCTGTAGAAGTCCAGTCTGATGTTAGCTGTAGAAGTCCAGTCTAATGTTAGCTGTAGAAGTCCAGTCTGATGTTAGCTGTAGAAGTCCAGTCTAATGTTAGCTGTAGAAGTCCAGTCTAATGTTAGCTGTAGAAGCCCAGTCTAATGTTAGCTGTAGAAGCCCTGTCTAATGTTAACTGTAGAAGCCCAGTCTAATGTTAGCTGTAGAAGCCCTGTCTAATGTTAGCTGTAGAAGCCCTGTCTAATGTTAACTGTAGAAGCCCTGTCTAATGTTAACTGTAGAAGCCCAGTCTAATGTTAGCTGTAGAAGCCCTGTCTAATGTTAGCTGTAGAAGCCCAGTCTAATGTTAGCTGTAGAAGCCCTGTCTAATGTTAACTGTAGAAGCCCAGTCTAATGTTAGCTGTAGAAGCCCTGTCTAATGTTAGCTGTAGAAGTCCCCTTACAGGTTAGAGCACTGCATAAATACTCTATTACATTAGTATGCATTAACCAACTTCAATCATATTGGTGATGATATGGATTTCCGTCGCAATACAGCTGTTTCACTTGAATTGATTTAATATGATATTACATATGTAGATATCATTACTTGGTTTCTTAAATTTTTGAAGTTCGTGTCTTGCCTTTATATTTGTCCAACTGTGCTCCAGTTTAGCATTGCTGTAATATGTTCTACTTTATATAATCCGTTCGGCTTTTGAGTGGTGCTGTATGAACGAAGAGACCTGGACCTCTAACAAACAATTGCCCTGAACTGTCAAGAAATGAAATTAAAAATAACATACAAAACTGTTTCATACTTAAAATCTGTATTTTTATTAATCTGTATAAATATGTATTCATAGATGTAATAAATGCAATATAAAATACATCGAACAATAATTACATCTTAAAGCACTACGTCTGATGTAAACAAATCAAGCTAACCCGTGTCAACTAAAAGGTTTTGTAAAAGACAAAAATAATGTTTGTCACAATTTCTTCTCGTGTTACATACATATACAAAAGAATATTATGCCATGATTGTTGAAAACTAGCACCCAATAGGTTGTTGCTGACAACATGTATTAAATAACATGCCGTGGTTGAACGTCAAAATAAATTAAATGCCACAAATAAAACAAAGTTTGAAAGTGTTTATTCATTGCTTACTTTTAGTAAATAACTGAATGGGTGTTTCAAATGACAAAATGTTGCTATTGAATTGTTTTCGTTAAAACGGCAACAACTTCACAATACGAATAATGTTTTGCCATCAATATTATCTTGTTATCGTATTGATGTCTTGAAAAGTTCTTAAAAGGTATCTGGAATCGTAACCATGGATAATATCAAAGTTTCAAGTATCATCTGTATGATGTACATACCAATGCTACTATTAAATTGTTTGGTCCATTTAACACCATAAGTGAAGTTAAACTCTATATTATACAAAACTCCTAATTACACAAAGTATGAACACTGTAAACGAGAAACCATGCACCATCGAGTGTTCACATGTATGTTGCTATGATCATGATTGTTCACGTTAAACATTTTCCTCTGACAGTAGTGTATTCTAGGTTTCACGCTTTACATAACTACAGATAGTTATATGATAAGTGCACTTCTTTATGAATGTTAGCGTTTTATTGTTACATTAAAAGCAAATATAAATATGATACAAAATGAAGCATCCTTAGGTTATATGTCATGTAGACATTTCATTCTGATAGCACTACAATGACTATCAAAATAAATACATGTACTATGCAGTAGCGAATAATATGCCGCAATAGGTGTATATATCAATGACATCATTTGACTTAAGTGAAAATAAGGAAAGCGTAAATAAATATGATTGATAAGAATCTGTAGGAATTACAGGTCAT
The DNA here is from genome assembly GCF_902652985.1 of Pecten maximus. Lineage (NCBI taxonomy): Eukaryota > Metazoa > Mollusca > Bivalvia > Pectinida > Pectinidae > Pecten > Pecten maximus. The sequence continues at coordinate 16,601,887 of NC_047025.1, read as the reverse complement.
TGCTTTAAACAAAATCGAATGACCTAACCATTATTATACAGAAAAAAAAATTCTGTAAAATATGTAGAAACTTTGTGTGACACAATCGCTGTCAACTTGTAAGATAATAACAACAATGAATCGGTAAGAGTTAGTGACCTTGGCATTACATCAAATAACAATAATAAGTAAATATACATAAATTGATTACATGATCACAACATCCAGTGTTATATGAGATTCCATAATAAACACAACAGATATGGATAATAAGGTCACAAAACAAAAAATAACATTAAGACATCTTGGGATTTGGCCCTCATTCACAACCAAACACTATGGGATTTCCTCCTCACATAAACATGTTGGTGGTGACATACAACGTTTTCAGTGCATGATCGATGAATTGCCATATACACGTATATCGTTATATAAATATCGGCACTTTATAATCAAATGCTGCTGTTAAGGTGACATATTTCACTCAATGTAATAATGCTTTTGACAAGTGTTAACAATACTGAAATACCTTATATAGCTTCCTTTTTCAGAATTTCGTCTTGTGTGCAATAAACGAATTTCTCGAAAAAGGGGACAATTTATTACATAGAACATCACAACCAATTCTCGTATGTAGTCTACAAAATTAAATCTGATGGTGAATGATTGTCCGGCAGCTGCGTTTAATATTCTAGTTTGGATGACAGAATCGTCACATTGAATTTACTGTGATGAACTGATGACCTTCCATTGAGGCTGATATAATTGGCAGGTGTTGTGATAAAATGTGTGGGTACTTCAGGGACACGTCAAACCATCATACACTGACTTCAATCTTACAATATTCGTTTCCTTTCCCTTTCGAAACCCGAAGAACAGCACCATTTTTTGTTTCATCTGTAACCAGCTCTATAAAACTTGCTGCTACCGTCTCTGTCCTGTAGCGATAAAATAACAAAGTTAACTCCAAGACAATTTCTTGAATTCAAATTCTCTGGAAACGAATACTTTTGATATCATATTTGTCATACATTTTGTGTTATTTCACCTAATTTATTATGACATTAACTTTGTTTAATCGATAATAATAAAAATAACCGGAAAGCAATGTAAAAACAAACAGTAAAACGCTTACGTCATAATACCATGTGCGCTGAGGAATTTAGTGACTTTTGCCGTGTTTTCCGATTTCGTCTGATCATCTTCGTGTAGTGAAAATGGTGCAATTTGTCTCACGAGGTCAGTATCAGCAAAAGACGGACAGAGCGTGTTTACCCGTATTCCACACTTCTGGACCTCCTCGTTAACCTGCAACAGAAACACTCATACATTACGAAATGGTGTAACTTGTTGAAAATATAATATGGATTTATATGATTCCTTTTTATGTTTCATATTTATATGAAAAACCTGGTTATTTTAAAAGGTTATTTCTAAATAACCTATCATCATATTTAAGTTAGTAACCATTTCCTACATTTGATTAAGGATATACATGTATTTATCTTCTATAAAAACTGATATTTTTTTTTCTTATACGTTTTACACCTGTTGGATTAATCTAGCATTGCAGGTGTATGGATCATTTTAATGATTATTGTTGTGTTTACATCCAACTTGTACGGTAATGCAGCACAGTAACAAACGTTCAATCCGAGCTCGAATATAAGTATCGCATCTACAAGTATTAATGGCGATAACTTACAGCTAGAGACCGGCTGAGTGCAATGATCGCAGATTTCGTAGCACAGTAAACAGGTGACATAGGGTTGACTGACAAGCCTGGAAAAAAGACGAGAATGATATGGAACTTCATACAGGACATGGATATATATTGTACCAGGCCTTGAATGAAAAAGACGAGAATAATATGGAACTTCATACAGAACATGGATATATATTGTACCAGGCCTGGATTGAAAAAGACGAGAATAATATGAAACTTCATACCGGAAATGGATATATCAGGTCTGAAAAAAGACGCAAATTATATGGAACTTCATACAGGACATGGCTAGATAAGGCTGCATGTAGCACACATCGTAAGTACTGGTGAAGACAACCGAACATACATACATTGAACTTAAGTAGGTGTACATAGTTCAATTTTCGTAGGGCAAAGCGTTCAGTGATAGGCTATTCATCTTCTACAGTGACGAAATGTACAAGTGTGGAGAATAGCTTGTATATTACGTTACTTTGGTTGACACTGATTCCAGGGCACAAACTTTTAGATTATTCCGGAAACAACTAATGGTTATTGTTGTACCACCTAATTGTTCACCAACTGAAAAGTATTGATCGAAAACATTTTGAGGCAAATAGAATGTCGTGTTGTTCTAGTATAATTGGAGTTTGCATCGGTGTAGTGATTTGCAATTAAGTACGCAGATGGTTGGAGGCCAAATATCAGCTGTAGACAAATGGCCGATCGGAAATAGATAATAACTACCTTATTTAAATGGAGTGTATACTGGAGAGAGTTTATCAAAAATATTTGTTATGAATTATCATTGTTCCTGTCAAGATAATTAGAATACTCACATTATTTTTGACAAAGAGTGAGTATAACCACGACCAATCTATCAAACTTAATCTCAGCTGTGACAGTGATTGGCCTATACCAGATACCATTGCATGTCAGAATGTATGGGTATGTATACGTTAACGACCCTGTTGGCAGCTCCCCATTTGTTTCATGCTCTAAGTTTCTATAAAAAAAATCAAAATGAAAGTAACAATACTGTATATCAAGTGACTTTTCCATAAATTTATACGCATGAAAATGATGAAACTAACAAATTGTGTGCTACTTTACACGTATCAGACTAAGCTGTTCTTATAAAAAAAACTTGGGTGGGTTAATTCAGATAATTATACATTTCATTCAATATGATATATATATACTAGTGGGGTGACACCTGAAGGATGTCACAGAAAGAATGAAGCGTAGTAAGAGGCGATAACTCTGATTCAGATTGGGTTTCATCAAAACCACTCAATATCTAAATTTCGACCAATAAGAAGACTCTGTGTTGGTCCCGATGCAACCAAAGCCATCAAGTTGAATTTGCAGTCGCCTAATACACCAACATACCAAATTAAAAAAAAAATCAAACAATATCTAAATTTCGCTCAATCAGAGGCCAGAAATTGGCGGCCATATTGCTAAAATATTGAAGTGAGGTTACAAGAGAAACCAGTGTCCCATGATGTACATACATATCAAATTTTATAAAAATCGGACAATATCTTAAATTGGACCATGTACCTATGTACCAAATTTTATTGAAAACGGACAGTATCTAAAATTGGACCAATCAGAGGTCAGTAAATGGCAGTCATTTTGTTAAAAAAGTTAGTGAGGTGACAAGATTAAAGAGTGTACCATTTTGTACCTGTATCCTTTTCAAATTTCATCAAAATCAGACTATCTAACTTTGGACCAATCAGAGGCCAGTTAAAGGTGGCCATTTTCTTTAAATGTGAATTTGAGGCTACAAGAGTGACCACTGTCCATAGATGTGCTTGCATACCAAATTTCATCAAAGTCAGACAACATCTAAATTAAGACCAATCAGGGGCCAGGAAATGGCGACCATTTTGTTAAAATGTGAAATGATGTTACGAGATGGACCGGTGTCCGATGATGTACAATGTAGCTAAATATCAAATGTCGTTAAAATCAGACAATATCTAAATTTGGACCAATCAGAAGCCAGAAAATGGTGGCCATTTTGTTTAAAAAGTTAATGTGAGGTTACAAGAGTAACTAGTGACCCATGAGGTACCTACATACCAAATTTCATTGCAATCGAACAATATCTCAATTTGGACCAATTTCCTCGAAAAATGGTAATTCCCTCAATCACTTGTAAATCTTCGGGATTTGATGGCAATTGGCTCACCCCAATATTTTTAATCTTGGAGGAAAAGGGGAATAATTCACACTTGTATGAGGAAAATCCCTTTTTTGTATTCCCCAGTGGATTACAAAGGAGAGAAGGAAAATTGTTTGGTTTTTTGCTTTAGCCATTTACTTAGAACAATATTTCGAGACATCACCCATATAATTCAAAGTCAGTATCAGTGTCTGTGTCAGTAGTTCATGTCGAGCAAATAGGGAAATGTCTAGGTATTACAATTTTTTTGCTGATTTGAAAATTTTTCAACTTCTTATAATTAGTGTTTGGAATCACTATAAATATAAAGGTCATGATCGATCATGAATAGAAAGATATATCTACAAAAACGTTAAAACGAAAAATTATTCAATAATCACTACATTATAATTTATAATTAATTTAATATCATGCCCAGATAAGCCATCCCTGATGACAAATTAGGAAATTAGCAAGTTTTAAAATGTTTTAAGTGAATTTCAGCAATAATTTATGTAAATAAAGATTAACCAAGTATAATAAATCATGTTATTCTTTTTAAATGATTTTTCTCAATCTCTTGTTAGGTTTCAGTGTACATCAGTTTGGCTGGTGTCTGAAAATTAAGTGGCATATCATACTCTTACATACATTAAATGTAAATACAAAGTGTAGATGTAAATATTTGCCTATGTATATATATATGTACCAAAAGGTATATCCATTGAATGAGTAAGTCTTATAATATGAACTTCGTATGTTGGGTACATGTTCTACATTCTCATGGTGATGGGTATAAAATCATTATCGGGTATGACATTTCTCTTTGCCTATAAAGAATGACCCTATTTGACCAGGTATTTCGCGCTACATAATCGGTCATTATAGTAGGCCGTGTTAGTACAAAACCATCGAACACATTCGGTACAGATTTTCTCCTTTAGAGATATAGATTTCAATACGGTCGTTAAGTATTATACAAAAATCAATTAAGTGGCAGTTACAGTGCATACTTAAGCAGGGATAAAGCTATGTTATACAGCTGTTTCGCTCTTTTAGGACTGGTTCTGGATAATAATCAGAAACGTCCAGGATGTTACACTGACTGGACTCTCAGTGATTTAAGAGACAGAAAGAAAGGGAACAAAGAAGAAAAGCCGGGAAAATGCAAATCGGCCGAAACAAGTACATTTTTGTTTTGTATTACATTTTATCGTAGGGTAGAAACTATACATTCACTCAACGATATAATAATCATTTGAAAATTTCAGATACTTTGAAGCTTGGAACATGTGCACATAGTATACTGCTGAACTAACGTTGTAATATGTAAGAATAAGCTATTGCTTAAAACCATTATCTTCGCAGGTTTCTTATCCGACGAAGACGGAATGCTTTCGTGTCTCAAACAGTTGACTAAATGATGTATTTTTTGGTTACTACTTCAAAACTCAAAAACTGACAGAGATTTGTTTTTATTGCAGATGAATTTTATCGATTATCTATAACAGTTAATATGAGTAAATTACACTCCTGGACCAAAAGGACACTGACATCAACCTGATAAACATCCCTGATAGCCCTTACATAATTAACACCACTTATCTACATCACGATTGAACATGATTAAACTAGATAACCAACAAAGTCAACAACTACATTCTTATACATGAAATATCTCGGTCGAGCAAACACCGTGACCAATATATTTCTCTAGTTCACAACTACAGTACGTAAATATACCATTGAAGAAACTATACCAACTACGTTGATGACACACATACACACAAAACAAAACAAAATAACACAAAAAAAACAGCAAAAATCCCATGGTGGAGACGTCGTGGGATTTAAAGAACAATTAGCTTCCGAGATGTGCAGTTTGTCTGGAACTGTTAAAACGGTCGTTCAAACATACTTAACCACTATACAAGAAAATGGAATTCTGTAAGAACTAAACGATGTAAATTTTGAACGAGAAGCATTTATCAAACGAAAGGCTAATCTTCCAATGTGAATAAACAGCTCAACAAAAGAAAACTAAACTTTTGGAACTGTTACAAAAAACCAGATGCATGCAGAAACAAACAATGGGTTGACTTGGAAAATCCGATACTTCCACAGAAATATTTGATATGAAAAAATAACTTGGGAAGCGATGGATGAAACCAAGTTGCGATTTGATTTGGCCTTCCAGCATTTCCGGACGGCCAAATCAAGCTTATTGAGATTACGTAAAACATGTCTTCAACACATTACAATTACGACAGCAAATTCGGACGACCAACACTTAGTGCATGTGATACATTGGTTTTTTTTATGTATATGACTGTATATGTATAATGTACACGTCTTTACCTGCCGCAGACGAGATATTGACGATGACGCCTCCATTTCCACCCTTGTCATTTCGAAGGTATTCAAAAGCAATAAAAGAGCCCCTCGTCATTCCTTTCTGCAATTATAAAATAAAGTCAGTTCATATTCAATGCAAAGAAAGTCGATATACTCTATACCAAGCTAAAAAATAGAAACAATCATATACGTTTACGGATGATGGAACCACTCTCGGATGATGGGGCCAATTGCGGCTAATTTGGCCACTATCGGATGATAGGGCCACTATCTGATGACAGGATCACTATGTATCGATGTATTGATACAACAGGTCCCCAAGAAAGAAAACATTAGGGCATAGAGAGAAACACGTCAAATGTTGAAATATAGCCAGTCGGTGGGCAAAATCAACAACACGGAGTTTCAAGAGATGCAGATAGATCATGGGAAAGTGTTACTGTCGGCATAATGATCTCATTTAGTAATATCCCTTTTGCGATATGAAGTCAGACATGCCTGTTGATATGCATAGGCGGGTCCGTTGTCCGTCCCTACCCTAGCTCTAATTTTGAGAATGTGACTAAACCCGAAATTGACATAGATTTGTCTAAGATATGTCATCGAAAAAGACGCGTACCCTTCTGGAACACCTGGTCGTAATCCCTTTGTACTTATTGAAGGTTCTCCATGCAAATCTAAATTTTTATTCCTGTTTATCTCTAATGTTTCCTTTCCTAATTCCCTACAAAGGTAGATACACTGTAACAGTAACGGAGGGAGAGATGGGGACATTCAATCTGATGTATTACGTACGATATTAACGTCGACGACCTTCTCCCATTGTGGGTACGTCTCCCCGCCCATACCGGCATTGTTACACACTATGTCAATTCTTCCGTATCGGTCCTTCGTGGCCTTGAATAGCTCTGAAAAAAAGAGAAGGAAAGGTATAATTCATTCATCATAAGTAATGAAATTGGTGTAGAAACTTGATGACATGCATGTTTAAGGTATACCAAACTTTATCCTTCGGATTGGGTTAGGATGTTTATGTTTCACCAAGAGAACAAACAGTAACGTCTACCGATATCAAACGTGGATTGTTGTAGATGATTGTTTTATCTGTAACCTATATCTCAAAGAGTGGTTTCTGACACCATTGGTATGTAAATGTAGACAGGCCCACACAGGGTATAATGCCCCAGCTATAACCACCCACTAACTGTAAGAAACAACTGTAAGTGACACGACCGATGATGAAGATGCGAGATAAGTAGACACTCGTGAGCTCCATTCTTCAGCATCACGGAATCATAAGTTTGTAATGATAACGGAACCAACAATAACGTCGAAACATGTTTTATGTTTTATGAGCAGTATAATTCAAATCTATTAAATAAATATTTGTACATATCATATTACAAGAGGCCCAGAGGGCCTGTATCGCTCACCTGGATTTCATGAGATATAAAACAAGAATAATGATTAAGTTTATTTGTCACTGGTATTGCTATGTCAATATATTATAGGCATTTTATATGGGTACGTGAGGTTTTTATGCCAAAAAATGAAAATGAAACTGACTTTTGGTGCAACCCCATAGGGATGCTACCACACAAATGTGAGTGATATCCATGGCTTAGTTTCAGAAAAGAAGTTGTTTAAACCAATTGACCCCTTTTGACCCCGCCCTCTGCACACCGGGGGGTCAGTTCCTTCCTTTATAAAATTTTGAATCCTTACCCAAAAGGATGCTACCAGTCAAATATGAGCTGTTTCAGAGAAGAAGTTGTTCATATCAATTTAGCCAAATTGACCCCTTTTGGCCCCATCCCTCAGCCCCCTGGTGGGGTCAACCCTAAAATTTGTACAATTTTGGATCCCCATCCCATGACCATGCTACCATACAAATGAGAGTGATATCCATTGCTTAGTTTCAGAGAAGAAGTTGTTTATATCAATTTAACCAAATTGACCCCTTTTGGCCCTGCCCCTCAGCCCCAAGGGGGTTGGCCCGTCATTTGTTTAATTTGAATCCTTAACCCAAGGGAATGCTACCAGTCAAATATTAGAGATATCCATTGCTTAGTTTCAGAGAAAAAGTTGTTTATGTTAATTCTGCCAAAATGACCCCTTTTGGTCCCGCCTCTCAGCCCCAAGGGAGGTCACGATCGGCCCCCACTATTTGTACAATTTTGAATCCCAACCCCAAAGGGATGCTCACAGTCAAATATGAGTAATATTTATTGCTTGGTTTCAGAGAAGAAGTCGTTTATATCAATATAGTCCAATTGACCACATTTTGTCCCGCCCCTCAGGCCCCTGGGGGGTCAATCCAATCATTTGTACAATTTTGAATCCCCACCCAATAGTGATGCTCACAGTCAAATATGAGTAATATTCATTGCTTGGTTTCAGAGAAGAAGTCGTTTATATCAATATAGCCCAATTGACCACATTTGGTCCCGCCCCTCAGACCCCCAGGGGGTCAGCCCCATCATTTGTACAATTTTGAATCCCCACCCCATAGGGATGCTACCAGGCAAATATGAACAATATCCATTGCTCTGTTTCAGAGAAGAAGTCGTTTATATCAATAAAGCCCAATTGACCCCTCTTGGCCCCGCCACTCAGGCCCCCCAGGGGGTCAGCCTCACCATTTGTATAATTTTGAGTCCCCTCCAAATATTGATGCTACCAGGCAAATATGAGCAATATCCATTGCTCAGTTTCAGAGAAGAAGTCGTTTATATCAATAGAGCCCAATTGACCACATTTGGCCCTGCCCCTCAGGACCCCATGGGGTCAGCCCCATCATTTGTACAATTTTGAATCCCCACCCCATAGTGATGCTACCAGGCTACCAGCCTTCGGACCAGGTGAGCTAATAATGAAGTAAATATTGTAGAGAATAACAATAGGTATAGTAAAATAATGACTGTAATAGTGTTATATGTAATGAGTTTAATCATTGAACTAAGGATAACCATAACATCCTGGTTGATTTCTCCGTGTGGGTGTTTGAAATAAGGCAGATAAACATTGTACGATACTTAGTTTTTGTTTAGCGTAGGATAAACGTTCGTTTTTGTTTTGTTTGTTTGTTTTTTGCTATGTCAACATCATGTTTGTTGTGTTTTATCTCAGAGACCAGGTGGTTGATGTAGATCACAAAGTTTATCCTAGAGTGCCCCGAGAACGGTATCAGGCCACATGGTCTTTAACAGATGTATTATTTAACAATAACTGTCACAATGGATACATTCCGCTCCCTGCTTCTAGCTTCCGTCTGTATCAGATTCCCCACTTTATCAAGTTTTTACAGATCCTAAATGGCAAAGCCGGGTAAGATTTGGCAACTGTTTACTTGTACTTCCTCTAAATAAACACAGCCGAAATCCTCAGTTATAGTCAACAAACTTCCGTGATATACACGTACCACAGTAATCTTGATCTCTGTACATTATAATGGCAATATCGGCATACAACAGAGCTGAAAATGTCGTTATCGATGATGTAGACTGATCCCTAGAATATTTATATTATAAATCTTAATTTTGGTCTCTGGGATATGTCGGATTCTAGAGATAATCTTGAGTTAGAATTCAGCTAGGCAATTCTTTACAAAATATATTATTATATAATGCACATGCGCTCTGATAGGGAAGTGTACCCACCATACCGCACCATATCTAATATAAACAGCACACAGGCGCTCTGATAGGGAAGTGTACTCACCATACCGCACCATATCTAATATAAACAGGACACAGGCGCTCTGATAGGGAAGTGTACTCACCATACCGCACCATATCTAACATAAACAGGACACAGGCGCTCTGATAGAGAAGTGTACCCACCATACCGCACCATATCTAATATAAACAGGACACAGGCGCTCTGATAGAGAAGTGTACCCACCATACCGCACCATATATAATATAAACAGGACACAGGCGCTCTGATAGAGAAGTGTACCCACCATACCGCACCATATCTAATATAAACAGCACACAGGCGCTCTGATAAGGAAGTGTACTCACCATACCGCACCATATCTAATATAAACAGGACACAGGCGCTCTGATAGAGAAGTGTACCCACCATACCGCACCATATCTAATATAAAATGTACACAGGCGCTCTGATAGAGAAGTGTACCCACCATACCGCACCATATCTAATATAAACAGGACACAGGTGCTCTTTGCCCCTTATTCCTTAATTAAAAATGGGGCCGAGTGGTTAAGGTGTCCCGACACTTTAACACTAGCCCTCCACTTCTGGGTTGCGAGTTCGAAACCTACGTGGGGCAGTTGCCAGGTTTTGACCGTAGGCCGGTGGTTTTTCTCCGGGTACTCTGGCTTTCCTCCACCTCCAAAACCTAGCACGTCCTTAAATGACCCTGGCTGTTAATAGGACGTTAAACAAAAACAAACAAACTCTGATAGGGAAGTGTACTCACCATACCGCACCATATAACACACACACACACACACCCACACACACACAACTATAGGCGCTCTTGGCAGATTGCTCAATATACAATCTTTGTTTTTTTATATACCTAATTACACTTACACACAAAACGTTCGACTTCAGACAGCTTCGGTATCTCAAAGAGCTCCTTACAATTAACTACCCCAGAATTATTTCCAATGTAATCAACGGTGTGACTTTTTGTTTGTGTCGGCCCTCCGCCATTTTTATCAGGCACTATTTAGGGAATACATTGCGGTATATGTTTGAAGTGATAACACGTATATAAGTATATAATAATATATATGTCATTGTAACACCGCAACCGTAGGACACCTAGAGCTCACAACATTGCACAACAAACACGAGCGTCAATCCGAAGATTTGAACGTTTATCATACCACAAATTGGTGCATTTCAAAGGCATTTGCAAAGTTTCCACCCAATCATATACTTCAGGATGTTCATACATAGGAAAGTCCTATTAAACACCTATTTTACTAACACATTTTTTTTCTGGAAGGATTACAGCAATTAATTACCAAGTCTTGGCTACCATATATTTCTCACGAAATAAAATTTTTATATCTATTTGTAATTTGTTGTGTATACGTGAGGTTGGCTGATGCGTGTGTCTTAGATACCAATCACAAGGGAAACTGAATACTGTTGGCACTAGAACCTTCAATGAAAGCTTAGAAATAGATTCATGATAGGTGCCACAAATGCAGCAGAAAGATGAATTCTCCAAGCTAGGGACCATTTGGCTTTAAATGTTTATAAAGTAAAGTTCGTGTTCCGATTTTTTTCTTTTTTTATTGGCAGTGATGTATAATGGTGATAGTGATGAATGGCCTCGTTTTCAGACTGTCAAACAATATAGGTCAACAGCTGAATACATCATATTTTCTGGTGTAAACCAGTATAATATTGTAGTGATAGGGGTATGGTATAACACGCGATTTTGAAGATAAGGTGAAGTATATAAAATGCACCAGTGATCGAGACATTTAAGTAAGTCTAGTTCAAAGGATATTTCATTAAATTTCTTAAATAGAATAAATCAAACTTTTTTGTAAAATGAGAATGTGTCTAGTGTTGGAAATATATAGTACTTTAACGTTATCTTTTAAAATGTAGATGCTTTTTGGATTTGAAAATGTGCCTTTTTTGCAAAAACTAATCTTGAAATAATGAATTTCGAGAAACTTTAACTTTCGAAGACACACCTAAGACATATTAGCTTACATCTTTACTGAGCTCACGCAGAGAGATGTATAGATAATTGATATTGCTATCAGCACCTGTGTTACGTCTCATATTTTGGTTAGGATGAATTTTTTTCCGGTTTTTTGTTTGTTTGTTTTTTGTAGTTTGTTTTTTTTTTGTTTTTTGTTGTTGTCTTTTTTATCATTTAATGCTTATAACGATGATTATGGTCGCGTAAAGGCCTTAAAAAACCTTCCTCATGTGACAGATGCAATCAGGTGGGGGAGTGCATGTGGTGTGTGTTTTATGAAGTAGAAAGTGAACAATCAGATATATTTTAACCTCCATCGATTCCCGATTTGAGAGACAACAACATAAAATACCGACATAATAATGAAACTACACTTCAAACTTAAAATCCATTAACCGAGGACACATTAAAACAAGAAATCTCTTTTAAAAAGATAAACGGCATAGTTTTAATGCTTATGGTTGTAATATAAAACTACTGGTAAAATGAATTAACGAACTAATGCGTTTTAGCACGGATAACAAAATTATATCAGTTTGAATCATTTTTGGTGATAATAAGACTGCATTTGAATCAAGAATATAATTTTATGAATGTGTCATTTGAAAAGATACATCCACTTATTCAGCTTGTATTCAATCTTAACTTTGTTTCGTTTTTAACTTCATGTTGACCAGTAAGGCTACCCGTCGCGTCATATCAGGGGCTAAAAGAATATTATACGGCTTGGCCATGGGTGCTTAGCACGTTTATTAGCCCAAGACCGATTATAGACTAATATATAGAGAAAGGTCTGAAACTCCTCCGTCCTGCAAATATTGGTCAATTTCATTCAAAGTGTCGTCAATATTTTACCAGAAATGATTTTTCAATGGCGATAGTCTTAATCAAAAGTGAAGATAGTAACCTTTAACATGAAACCAAGAAATCATACCTAAATAGTCTATTTCTTTTACGCGCAGGTTCGAAACTCTGAAAAGGGATGGATTTTCTTTAGTCGGACACGGTCGAGAACAAATTTTTTTCAACCGAAAATATCTATTCGCTACACAGAAAACATGACGGTCTACAATTACAGTGTTTGGTGTTAACAAATATAAGGTCAAAACAAACTTATTTACTTGTCTAACGCTTCACTCCATTTCTACTCTGGTGCTCCCTATGGTTGTTTTCTGTATCGACAGGTATCGAGTCGACGGCCATCTTGCCACTGCCAATAGCCGACTAAACTTGAATGGCAATTGGCAAGATGACCGTCGACCTAACAATGATACCTGTAGATATAGATTTACATATGGAGACTCCAGAATAAAGCACACAAATCTAGGTCAAGTTCGGGTAAAGTCACGATCTCAAATGTTGATGTTGGTGTAGTGACAACGGAACCACTAGGAATATCGACACATCTGGCAGATTTGATAAGTATTGAGATGATGTGGCCATGGAAGGACGTCATACACCTGTATTCGGAAGCATTACGCATAAACGGACATCGACTAAATGTCGTGCAGTAAACATTAAGTGTCAGTAATTTACTTTGGGTGTATGATACACACATCAGAACGAACAACCAGCTAGCGAGATTCTGCAAAGTGTGACTTCACTTTAGGTTAGGTTCCTGCCCTTACCCATAGAGGTCACAAAATCAGTAGACCAAACGTTAACATTATACAAGGAATTACCAGTCCTCACACGGATATCCTTGGTTAACAGTATATGTATTCATATAGTACTTCCACATCCCCGACCTTCAGCAGTATCGTTATGATGACACGGATGTTTACTTCATAAACGTCATAAGTGCTGACCGGGAACTTACAGAACCGGGGGGATGGGGGTGTATTATCATATTTCAAACGATTTGTTTTTTATCTGAACATTTTCTCCCTCAAACCATTCAGATTATACAGTTGAGCATCCGGCATCGCACCGCATACTAATACACAGTAACACGGTGTAAAGTCATTGATGACAATAAACAAAGAAATATGACCTTCCGAATGTAAAATCTTACATTTGCAGACATGTAGATTTGCATATGGTACAGCTGTGAATGATAAAAAGTCTGATTGAACAATGATAATGCCAATCCTTGTATCTTTGTAAACAGCGACAGGTAGGATCACATCATTGCCTTGTTCCTTGTTGATATATAAACTGACTTCCGGTTGGCCTGGTAAAAGTCTGCCAACAGGGTATTAAGAGATAAGTCTAATGGGTTATGGAAATTTGTCTTTTTTAATCGGAAAGACGTCATTTAAACACTGTCCTTTATCTTAATGTATATTTGAAGGTTTCCCACCTTCGATGTGTTACATGGAGATTAACTACTTCATTACTCAATATAAAGCAACTTGGATACCGCAGGAGTGTGGTATTTGTGGTTGAGCCAGTATGCTGTGTATGTAGCTTGTCTATAGAAACTAATCCATCTACTGCTAAATATTGTCGCAGATCTCTTAAGTTGCATTCTTGTTGAGAAAAACCTGTTTTGTAACATTTTACCAGGAACATAAATCATATGTAATAAGCGTGTGCTATGAAAAGTATCATCGACATGACAAACATTTATATTTATGAGAAAAGAGAATATCGCTGTCAGAGAAAGCTCATTAATGCTCCAATTAAAAAGCAAACATTCGTATTGGACAATTTTAAGAATTTATAGTGAAAAATGTGATTTATGTTTTGTTCCTGAGAAACATCAAAAATTATCAACATGGCAAAATCTTAAAGCATCACCAGTCATTCTTTAACTTTGTTTTTGAGCAATTAGAACGGCGCTTTCTATGTACCTTAGTAAACTACGCTATAATTTCGGGTTCATATCCAAATTGAGAGAAGGATTTAGCTGCGTTTCTGCGGAATACACTGCTTTTAATTTTAAATAAAATATCATTTGAACAGTAATAGATAAAAGCAGAAAGCGTTAGAATTACGTTGAGTAGTCCATTCAAAATGGCGCCTTCTTGTTAATTATAAGATCCTACTACCGATTCCTGCGCTTTTTCGGCAAGTAGGTTTTTAATTTTCGTCTGAAAAAAGAAATAAATTGAAAATTGAATGGTATCCCGTTGTATAACCTATATTTTTTTCAAAATATTCCTCAACCTGTTAACATCAGCATCCATGAACATAGTGTTAATCGTATTAAGGAATTAAATGATGCAGTCCGACAGATACGCGAGGGTTTTGCCATTGGTAATAACAGTAGTGAATTGTACACACAATTCTACATCTGCTCTCTGATAACGTTCTGTTTATGATACATAGTACCACGTGTCCTCTTACTCCAGGCCTGGACTACAAAGCCATCGAATACAGGAGATGTGTGGTATGCTAGTTAGGATATATTGAAGTATTCCATAACTCCATGTGTGCATCGTCATCCAAACTCTATATCTTGTCTATACATTGTTTACGATACGTTTGCACCAGACACACTACTCCACGGAAACAAATTACCGTCGCTACTTCTCTAACGCTGTTTTTCTACTTTTGGTGATTGCCGAAAGCTAATTGTTTAAACCGCTATACATTTAAGTACGCCGAAAACTACATACAGTTTACATTGATTCTGTTGGTTAGATATGAAAAATTGGCGGATTGAGCAGATGCTGTAAAGAAAAATATATTTCTTTTGACTTTTATACATTCTAGACATTCGAGATGACTGACTGGTGGAATCCTCAAACATTGATAGCGGGATCGAGTCGAGTTTAGTGCAATTATGATATACAACCGCTATAATCGTAATGTTCGACTGGGTCAGTCTGATCTGCGATGGTGCCCTATTTTCCCGGCGTGCCCTCCGCATGTATTTGAGTGAACACGAACTTAAGTTGCAGCAGCTATATATCTTCGTCAAAGATCACATTATCCGCTTATATCTATAATACTGATGGTGTCCAGGTGGCGAAAAACAGTCGGTGGTGTCAAGTTCAAAGAGATCTTGTATCGATAAAGCCGGATTTCAACTGGTGATTATTTCAATGAATAACGAAAAACAGCATTTCTGCTGAGACACTGAGGTTCATTATGGTGTAAATGCCATAGTGGTCACTCACTGCTGTGTTATGAATAATGCGGATTGATTTAAAACCGGGAACAACTGGTGCATCATGGTTTCTTTTTGGGTATTAGGGATCCTAGCAAGTTGTTTACAGTATCTGAAGTATACTTCTGGCCTGTATTTTCTTAATCTATATAGATAAACAAAAACAAAACAAACGTATCCTTCTCTCGACAGAGCTCCAGTCCAATCAAACTATAAACGTCACACAAAATCTTGAAGACTTTCCAAAACCAACATATCAAAATCTACGAAAGATTTTCAGGTTTCCATAAACTCCACGCATCGCGTTTGGTAATAGATGCTTGGGTTGTTTGTGTATGTTGTTACGCCTGATACATGTGTCTCCATAAAAACGTCTTGGATGATGTGTGCATACAGCAGAATGAATCCTTTGTATAGTTATTTGACAGTTTCCAAATGCATCAAAACAAAATCTTAAAAGTCATTTCCTTCGGCAGCAATTACATATTGCTTTAGCACAATTGAGCATTCTTCTATACCCCCTACACAAACAGGCTGTCTATACTCACGACGAGTACATAAACAGGCTGTCTATACTCACGACGAGTACATAAACAGGCTGTCTATACTCATGACGAGTACATAAACAGGTTGTCTATACTCACGACGAGTACATAAACAGGTTGTCTATACTCACGACGAGTACATAAACAGACTGTCTATACTCACGACGAGTACATAAACAGACTGTCTATACTCACGACGAGTACATAAACAGGGTTGTCTATACTCAGACGAGTAACATAACAGGACTTGTCTATACTCACGAAGAGTACTTCTATAACCACGACCGTCGATAACACCGTCTATACTCACGACGAGTACATAAACAGACTGTCTATACTCACGACGAGTACATGAACAGGCTGTTTATACCCCCGACGAGTACATAAACAGGTTGTCTATACTCACGACGAGTACATAAACAGGTTTTCTATACTCACGACGAGTACATAAACAGACTGTCTATACCCCCGACGAGTACATAAACAGACTGTCTATACTCACGACGAGTACATAAACAGGTTGTCTATACTCACGACGAGTACATAAACAGGCTGTCTATACCCCCGACGAGTACATAAACAGAATGTCTATACTCACGACGAGTACATAAACAGGTTTTCTATACTCACGACGAGTACATAAACAGACTGTCTATACTCACTACGAGTACATAAACAGACTGTCTATATACTCACGACGAGTACATAAACAGGTTGTCTATACTCACGACGAGTACATACACAGGTTGTCTATACTCACGACGAGTACATAAACAGACTGTCTATATACTCACGACGAGTACATAAACAGGTTGTCTATACTCACGACGAGTACATACACAGGTTGTCTATACTCACGACGAGTACATAAACAGAAACGAAACGATAAGTTATGAAAGGGTAAATTGGGTGGAAAATGGCCAATGACCAACTGATCAACCTTGATCTGTGGTGGTCAGTGATGTTAGATACTGGCTATATATGCACTTGACACTGGTCAATCATAGATAGCCAATGATGACCTTCAAATGTAAGTAATGGTGGTTCATAATTCGGGTGTTTATATATGGAATAACTGTGGATTACCTGGCGCCAGTCTTCATTGACCATGCACGTGATAAAGGTCATTAACACGACACACAAATGTGTGGCACGTGATAATTAAAGGCCATCAACACGATACACAAATGTGTGGCACGTGATAATTAAAGGCCATCAACACGACAAACAAATGTGTGGCACGTGATAATTAAAGGCCATCAACACGATACACAAATGTGTGGCATGTGATAATTAAAGGCCATCAACACGATACACAAATGTGTGGCACGTGATAATTAAAGGCCATCAACACGATACACAAATGTGTGGCACGTGATAATTAAAGGCCATCAACACGACAAACAAATGTGTGGCACGTGATAATTAAAGGCCATCAACACGATACACAAATGTGTGGCATGTGATAATTAAAGGCCATCAACACGACAAACAAATGTGTGGCACGTGATAATTAAAGGCCATCAACACGATACACAAATGTGTGGCATGTGATAATTAAAGGCCATCAACACGATACACAAATATGTGGCACGTGATAAAGGCCATCAACACGATAC
The DNA here is from genome assembly GCF_902652985.1 of Pecten maximus. Taxonomy (NCBI): domain Eukaryota; kingdom Metazoa; phylum Mollusca; class Bivalvia; order Pectinida; family Pectinidae; genus Pecten; species Pecten maximus. Next base: position 16,583,750 of record NC_047025.1, on the reverse strand, counting down.
ACAAATGTGTGACACGTGATAAAGGCCATCAACACGATACACAAATGTGTGACACGTGATAAAGGCCATCAACACGATACACAAATGTGTGACACGTGATAAAGGCCATCAACACGATACACAAATGTGTGACACGTGATAAAGGCCATCAACACGATACACAAATGTGTGACACGTGATAAAGGCCATCAACACGATACACAAATGTGTGACACGTGATAAAGGCCATCAACACGATACACAAATGTGTGGCACGTGATAAAGGCCATCAACACGATACACAAATGTGTGACACGTGATAAAGGCCATCAACACGATACACAAATGTGTGGCACGTGATAATTAAAGGCCATCAACATGATACACAAATGTGTGACAGGTGATAAAGGCCATCAACACGATACACAAATGTATGGCACGTGATAAAGGCCATCAAAACGATACACAAATATGTGGCACGTGATAAAGGCCATCAACACGATACACAAATGTGTGGCACGTGATAAAGGCCATCAACACGACACACAAATATGTGGCACGTGATAATTAAAGGCCGTCAACACGACACATGAAATAAATGTGTGGCGCGTGAAACTGACACTTCTTCAATACACGTATATAGAATGATTTGTAAAGAGAGGTATCATGTACAATTGTGTGTAGGTAGTTAAACTGTACGTGGACTGTCACACAAACACAATCTTTCTAGGTACAGTTTATCATATTTTTACAGAGAGTTTCTGTCACTAAAGAAATCATTTTTTTTATTTTAAAACTTAACATTTTCACAAAAACAAATTTTGTTTTTGAATTTATTGAAGTTTTGCTCCCTGTATTTTGTATCATAATTATTAACGTACTGAAGCCGAACCAAAACAAATCAAAACAAAAAAAACATTTATCATCAACAAAGTTTTTAAAATGAAATAAGCTGGAATACTTTAACTGTTTTATCCTGTAGACAGCAATGCAAGTTTTCCTTTTTCTTCTATGAATCAAACCACTACATTGAAATGCTGACTGCTTTTCTTTAAAACGTATCAAACAAGGTATGATATGATTTAAGTCAATGGATATGTTAAAAAATCTTTACGTTGACTTACATACGATTCGTGGAATGATACACAACGTTTATGAGAGTGCAAAAGTTTTAGCCGTGCAATAAGGGATGAATGTCATATTGCATGCTGGTAACATGTTTTAAAACTTAAGTGACCACCTTACAATGAGATATTAGTAATAAAGTTAGTAACACTTGGTGTATGTTTCGACTGTATTCTATTGATTCAAGTGACTTTCACAAGTGAGAGACAAATGTAGCTCTGGACTACTATCTGAACAAACATGTATGTGGTTGTAAATATGTTTTGAATATATAAAGCTGTAACAAAATTCTTAACGAAGTGATTTATTTTATTTTGCCTGATTTACGAACACAAATATTCATCTCTAAAATCTCATTTGGACCCTTAGAAGGTTAAGTTCATGGAATTGGAACTAAGATGAGCTTTCTCTGAAATTTGAGATAAATTCCTTAAACTTAACTTCTACTTAGGGTTCAATTGCCCGACCCTTAACCCTCCCAATTAAGGCAAAGCAGAGACATATATACATGTCTCTGGGCAAAGTGACTATTTGTATTGCACTCTGAAGACTGAATCACGTGACTCTGACGTCATCTCAATTAAACCGAAGTAGAAGTTTAGTTCATGGAATTTAATATCTTATTTCGCTTTCAGAGAAAGCTCATTTAAGTTCCGATTAAAAAGCAAACGTTCATATAGTACAATTATTAGAATCTATAATGTAAAATGTGATTCATATTTTGTTCCTGAGAAAAATAATAAATTATCAATATGATAAAATCTTAAAGCATCACCAGTCATTCTTTAACTATGTTTTTGAGCGATTAGAACGGTGCTTTTTATTCACCTTACTAACTTACGCTTATTTCGGGTTCATATCCAAATGGAGAGAAGGATTTTGCTGAGTTTCTGTGGAATAAACTGCTTTTATTTTAAAGTGACCACCTTACAATGAGGAATTAATAATAAAGTCAGTAACACTTGGTGTATGTTTCCACTGTATTCTGTGGATCTTTGTCAAAATCAACGTGTGTGATAAATAAGCAGTAGGCATCAGATAACATGATATTTGAAGAAAAAATTCAACATTTCCGTAACTTGACAACCCCTTCCCTCCCTATTTTCCACATTCCTCACGTCCCACTGTAATATCTAAACCAGGCCTATATTGCTAAAGCTACATATTGTACACACATACAACGCGTTGTGATATTAAACATGTGAACAGGATACGTACATTGCTAAATTTACATTTTATGAATAGAGAAATTACCACCGCGGTAAACAACAATGTCCAGAAGTAAGTAAACGCGTCCGGTATCGTAATACTTGGCTGTGGTTTTAGTCGACCTACAAACCAATCTAGTAGTTATCATAATATCTCGTGTGGTATAAGACTACTCTAAGTAGGGGCTTACCACGACGATTTTACCTACGTCACATAATTCATGGAGAATATCAGTAAAGATTACGTATAGTTTGTTGTCAGTGAAGACGTTTATCGAAAGAAACATTTCATATCTTACACATATGGTCTTACACATCATGACCAAACAATAGGTTTATATTACCCGTGTATGACCATCAGTAACTGCATGGTTGCTGTGGTTCCTTACACAATACTTATGTAAACATTGTCATACTTTATCACAATGCGTTAGTGTACGACTCGCCCTATACTGAATGAAAAAACAGACATTGCTAAGTCATTTGAAATAGTACATTTGATATGATGTGATAGATATATGATACTGATAATTCCATTACTCTACCATAGATATTAGGTGAATGTTGCGCATTTACATATGAAATCATTTTTTTAAAGATATGCAACTTACCTTCCATTTCTTCCTGTACCGTGACGTCACAGCGCCGGAACATGACATTATCTGCGCCATATTTTTCGGACAGTTCTCTTAATGTAGCCTCTCCTTGATTTGTATTGATATCACAGAAACAAATCTGGAAAAAGAAAATGCGAAAATTAATACTTTGTACAATTCTTTGAGCAGGTGGAGGACACTACTGGCGGATTTGTCAGTCCTCGAGGTTTACCATGATCTGCTTGTTATTGTTTAATTCATTCAAATAGTGACACGATTGAGAACATACGCATTTGCTTACTGTTATTTTAAAATTAAATTTTGAATTATGAAATATTGAAAGTTATAAAATCTATTGAATTACGAGGCCTAGAAGGACGATACAGCTGTATGATGTCCCTAACATCACTGACGGGTCTTAGAAGGACGAAACAGCTATATGATGTCCCTAACATCACTGACGGGTCTTAGAAGGACGAAACAGCTGTGTGATTTCTCTAACATCACTGACGTTCCATTTTAAATCAATATCTTATTTTATAAAACAACGCAACGGCATTTCTTAAAGTCTTAAAATATTAAAAGATAACATTATCTCCAACTTTGAAAATGTAACAATTTGAATTTCCATCGCTAGTCCTTCTCTAAACACACCAAAATCAAATCCGGTGCCATATTGCTTGATTTGGTATTTAACTGTGACTGTATTGTACTGGATTTTATTCAATAACGTCGATTGTTCTTTTTTCACTATGTTTATAACAAAATGATTATATAAATAAAATTGTACCAAATCTTACATCGTATATAGGGTTGAAAAACAACAAATAACATCAAATGGATCCGTTTGGCACAAACCGCCTACAGCGTTAAAATGTCTGTCTTTATGTGCAGGTTACGTCGCATCTTATCTACTAATGTAATAAGGCCGTAACGCGATCTCCATGAACCTTGTATATAGGCGGCCATTGCACTGTAAGATACCACACTGTGTCCCGTTTTATAAATATTACCAAAGGCTTTAACTTATAAATTTACTCCTTTGAATATGTTTCCAACAGATATCATGAAAACTATCTAGTTACCTCACTGTCATTGCTAGATAAAGACACTTAATGATTTATTTTTTTACTATCCAAAACTGTTTGTTTGTTTGTTGTTTTTTGGTTTTTTTTTCAAATATGGGAATTGGGATTTAAACCACGACAGCATTGAAAGAAAAAAAGCCTATGCTTTAAAAAGAAGTTTACATATTCAAAAGAATAGTGTTTAAGCATTTGCTGTCACGAACACTCAATATCTATGGAACTGGAATAGTGTGGTTTGCATGTCATTTATGGATGGTCTTTATTCTCGTGCAGGAACGACGAAGGAATATGTCTCCTGTATTTCGATACGTATTGTAATGGCCGACTAACGGTTCCCACTCCTTTTTCAAGGTCATGGTCAGGTGGTTTCTGACACCTTCTGTTCCGGAGCACTAGTTTACTCCGTGCAATTTTATCTATATTTAATGCTTGTATCCCCCCTCCCCCCTCCCCCTCATTTTTATCGAGTAAGAATTACGGTTTCGGCAATATGCCGGTACTCTGTCTTCTGCATTGGATACAAGAACCCCGAGACTAAGACTCGTTGTAACCAACTCCACTCTGATTGTAGAAAGCAACTGAACGTGAGCCTCCTGTGGAATCGGGGATATTTTCTTCCAAAGGACAAAAACTTATCTGTAAGCCTTATTGGAACACTTCAAATATTTTTCTTCCCCCTTTCCTTTCTCTCATTGCCTTGCGTCCTTATCTGTTCTTCGTTTTCTTCACTTGATGTCTCTTTGTACCCGTGTTCTTGTGACCATGGCTGTTGCCATGACGTTACATTACATAAAACAAAACATGATTTAACCACGAAAAATAATAGGACCGCTGACGGACAAACACGAAAATGCCTTAACCGGTCTCATTATAGTGACAAACTGTCAAACAAGTACTCCACAGCCGACTTAAAGCTGAACAGGAAGATGGTAGCAAGGGCCAATATTATAGACTTAAGTTTGACTCTGCCGATTACCTCCCTTACAGGAATGGTCAACAAAATGCCATACATAAAGCAGTGCTAAAGGAAATGTTGTAAAGGAAATGCATAGAATTATCTCGTTCTTAGTCTACTAAGGTACACTTATCACCCAAAACCAGGAGGGATGAACGTATTTTACTGTTATGTTCAACTTATATATATAAGAATACTGAAGACTATATGATTGTAATTTATTATCCTTTAGCGGATTTCTGCTAGTAGAGACAAGTAGTTACTTGATATATTTGTACTGGTCAAGTTACCGAAAGTAGTCTGCTGGTATTTAAAATACATGCTTATAATCTGTACCACTATTATGGTTTAAATATGGGGAAATGAGATGGTCTTGACACCACAAACAGTTCAGTAAGGATAATGATATTTAAATTTCGGGGTCACGTGTGACACTTTACAGAGAATAATAATCGATATACCCACCCCATGTCACTCCGTATGACTCCGGTATATTAGCCTGTTGAATTAACCATGTGTCAAAGGGAAAATCAAATCTATTTTTTTAATGTCTGTAGACTTTTGATAACCATATCTTTAATACAAACATTGTCTGTGATATATATATACAGCCCTTGTAAATGGTTTTACTGCTATATAGTACTCAGTGATCGTCTTGGACATGAGACTCAACAGCATGCTCATAAATGCCAGGAGAGCACATGTAGATCTATGGAATCTTTAAACAGTAATACAGATCTATGTACAGATCTATGGAATCCTCAAACAGTAATACAGATCTATGGAATCTTTAAACAGTAATACAGATCTATGGAATCTTTAACAGTAATACAGATCTATGGAATCTTTAAACAATAATACAGATCTATGGAATCTTTAACAGTAATACAGATCTATGGAATCTTTAAACAATAATACAGATCTATGGAATCTTTAACAGTAATACAGATCTATGGAATCTTTAACAGTAATACAGATCTATGGAATCTTTAAACAGTAATACAGATCTATGGAATCTTTAAACAGTAATACAGATCTATGGAATCTTTAAACAATAATACAGATCTATGGAATCTTTAACAGTAATACAGATCTATGGAATCCTCAAACAGTAATACAGATCTATGGAATCCTCAAACAGTAATACAGATCTATGGAATCCTCAAACAGTAATACAGATCTATGGAATCTTTAACAGTAATACAGATCTATGGAATCCTCAAACGGTAATACAGATCTATGGAATCCTCAAACAGTAATACAGATCTATGGAATCTTTAACAGTAATACAGATCTATGGAATCTTTAAACAGTAATACAGATCTATGGAATCTTTAAACAGTAATACAGATCTATGGAATATTTAACAGTAATACAGATCTATGGAATCCTCAAACAGTAATACAGATCTATGGAATCTTTAAACAGTAATACAGATCTATGGAATCTTTAACAGTAATACAGATCTATGGAATCTTTAAACAGTAATACAGATCTATGGAATCTTTAAACAGTAATACAGATCTATGGAATCCTCAAACACTAATACAGGTCTATGGAATCTTTAACAGTAATACAGATCTATGGAATCTTTAAACAGTAATACAGATCTATGGAATCCTCAAACAGTAATACAGATCTATGGAATCTTAAAACAGTCATACAGATCTATGGAATCTTTAACAGTAATACAGATCTATGGAATCTTTAACAGTAATACAGATCTATGGAATCTTTAACAGTAATACAGATCTATGGAATCTTTAACAGTAATACAGGTCTATGGAATCTTTAACAATACTACAGATCTATGGAATCCTCAAACAGTAATACAGATCTATGGAATCCTCAAACAGTAATACAGATCTATGGAATCTTTAAACAGTAATACAGATCTATGGAATATTTAACAGTAATACAGATCTATGGAATCCTCAAACAGTAATACAGATCTATGGAATCCTCAAACAGTAATACAGATCTATGGAATCTTTAACAGTAATACAGATCTATGGAATCTTTAAACAGTAATACAGATCTATGGAATCTTTAAACAGTAATACAGATCTATGGAATCCTCAAACACTAATACAGGTCTATGGAATCTTTAACAGTAATACAGATCTATGGAATCTTTAAACAGTAATACAGATCTATGGAATCCTCAAACAGTAATACAGATCTATGGAATCTTAAAACAGTCATACAGATCTATGGAATCTTTAACAGTAATACAGATCTATGGAATCTTTAACAGTAATACAGATCTATGGAATCTTTAACAGTAATACAGATCTATGGAATCTTTAACAGTAATACAGATCTATGGAATCTTTAACAATACTACAGATCTATGGAATCCTCAAACAGTAATACAGATCTATGGAATCCTCAAACAGTAATACAGATCTATGGAATCCTCAAACAGTAATACAGATCTATGGAATCCTCAAACAGTAATACAGATCTATAGAATCCTCAAACAGTAATACAGGTCTATGGAATCCTCAAACAGTAATACAGATCTATGGAATCTTTAAACAGTAATACAGATCTATGGAATCTTTAACAGTAATACAGATCTATGGAATCTTTAAACAGTAATACAGATCTATGGAATCCTCAAACACTAATACAGGTCTATGGAATCTTTAACAGTAATACAGATCTATGGAATCTTTAAACAGTAATACAGATCTATGGAATCCTCAAACACTAATACAGGTCTATGGAATCTTTAACAGTAATACAGATCTATGGAATCTTTAAACAGTAATACAGATCTATGGAATCCTCAAACAGTAATACAGATCTATGGAATCTTAAAACAGTCATACGGATTTAACAGTAATACAGATCTATGGAATCTTTAACAGTAATACAGATCTATGGAATCTTTAACAGTAATACAGGTCTATGGAATCTTTCAACAGTAATACAGGTCTATGGAATCTTTCAACATTAATACAGATCTATTGAATCTTCAACCAATAATACATTCAATAAGACGGCATATCAACACTCATTATAATGATAGATTATATAGGAATACATAACACCTGGAATTCCTGATAGGTGAGCATGTATTTAAGTGTACATGACTATTTCCCTTGATGTGGGGATACAGCTTTCTTTGGTTGACCTTACTTTTGAACGTAACAGTCATTGCATACATATTATCCAACTTACTCAGCATTAAAAATTTGATAAAGCAGTTTTTCTCTTTAGTTGCTTTAATTGCAAAATATAAGAGGGCATATTATCAGACTGATTAGGCCGGTATCCGGTTTATTTCAATAAAGGACTGTTCAGTAAATGCGTGCAACCACTAGACAAAACACATAGGATTGGTGAGCTTTGTAATACGTTCAATCATGCAAAATTATCAGAGTCAATGCAGGTTGTACATTTTCCTGATAACTTTATGGTGCCCAATCTAATAATATGTACATGTAAATTGTATCTGTAAATTTCCATTCAATATATTGGTCTACAGTATATCTACAATTGAAAATACATTTCAAAATAACTGAATCGTGACGCCTCATTGACTTCTGCCGACCCCGTGAATATGTACATGTACATGACTGTAATTGTATCCATGCATCAGTAAGATGTGCGTGAGAAGGATATCACTATTAGTCGTGTCTTCTCATGTGCGTCATAACTATGGAAACGACGAGAGAATGTATTTTTGAATGTTTTTGTAGCTTATGTTATTTTATAATCTTAAACTAGAAAAGTTAGCCAAGATTTATCAGCCGATTTGAAATATTTTATCTGAATAGTTCAGAAAGTACGTCTGTATTCTTATCTTATCAGGAAAGGTACATAAAAATAGTTCTATTAGATTTGTAATGAGTGTTTCTGCGGTATTCGAGTCTGTCTCCTTGTGATAGCGCGGAACGGATGCCGAATTTAAAGTGCTACATCACTAAAGCATACAGCTGAAGACACCAGACATGTCACACCGCACCCGGTCACATCAAACTGACCACAGTCGAACAAGTCGACCCACTCCAAAAATGCTGAGCGTTCAGCAGGAGTAGCAACTACCAATTATATAGACTCTGGTATATGTAAACCAGGGGACAGAACCCTAATTCTTCTTCAGTGGGGCGAACGCTCCACTAAAGGCCAAAAGGAAAGCAATGTCAAGGCAGACGTTAGGAAGAAAAGATAAGATCACGACTCTTATGCGTAATTGAGGCAACACTTACAATTCTTACGCTCTACAAAGTACCTGTAGGGCAGTGGTAATGAAGTATGACCTCCACACACTCTTATGTCCGACACATTGACATATGCCCTGATAAATTCGGTTATGTACTATCTGCATATTGTGTGAAGCTGACCTTAAACCCTAAATACACCAACATTTTCACCAAAGATTAAATTACATCACGAAATACCTGTCAATTGGTGATATGTTATGGTAATATACTATAATGAAAGAGAAACGACTTGCGACACTGCAGTTATCGATCGATAAATGTACAATGTATTATAATTTACTGCATACATGAATAGTCTTAGATATACCAAAGATACATGAATACTATCAATAACTGGACGTACAGCAATCCGACCGTCAGCGGAAATGGATGTTATTTTATACATGTATAATAACGCGGTTATACAATTTTGCCGGTTATGCTGACTCGTGTTCATTCTGCAAATAGGAAAGACTATGATCAACACAGGTTGAGATTATCAAGTTATTCTTCTCAACCTTTCCATGGTCACTGAAATCCAAGTTGACAATTTATTGCTTTCAATTTCAACACAGAAAAAGGATCAAACAACATGCATAGCCTATATAAGTTCTTTTAAGGTAACAACTAGTATATGAATAAATGTGACGTAATTAGAAAATCAAGCTTAAACCATTAACCGATCAAACTTAAAATATGTGGTTGATTATATGGACAATATCTGATAATTTTATTTATATACTCATGCAATATTCCTTCACGTGAATTTCACATGAAAATACCCGCTTTACCGACAGTCAGCAGAATTTTTGTCAGTCGTTGGAACAGCCGGAACATGGTCCCGTGCTTTTTGGCAAACAAAATAGTACATGGATTTTTTTTTGTTTTAAACTCAATTTTGTTAATCATTTTATTATCAACGTAATGCTCAAATGGCATATTTTTTTAAATAATGTAGACAAAATAATTAGTCGTTAAAATTATCCTGGATATAGTAGTTCCGGTTTGTGTTGTATTAATACGCTGATAAGTGTAGCGCGTGATGGATGGCATTTAAACGTACACCAATGCCAGAGCTCTCAAACAAACTATACAGTGACAATGCCAGACAAATGTGAATATTGTATTATACATGTGAAAATCCATTTGTAGTTCTGACAAACTCAACAGTAAACTCAAAAATATTTATATTGGTTTGTTGAACACAATCATCACAACCAGATAAAAGTACGTCAATGAGTAATTCAATAAGATGGTTTTTATAAAGTTCAAAATTAAGATTGCTTGAGGAATTCCTAAGTTGACAGATCAAACTATTGTATTTTGTAATCATCTGCATTAATAAAAATAGTATTTTTATTGTATCTGGCATAATGTCACTTACAAATTTTCTTAAAAGTTGCTTGAGTTGATATAATGATGTGATATTGGATAGATCGAACCTTGCTGTCAGTTCATTATAATCTTTCAGAGAAGATGGTATCAAACTTTTGGAAAATGCATTTGTTCTGCATACAGGAATCGTAAAAGATCCTTTAATTTCTTAATAAGTATGGGTTTGTATTGTTCAGAAATGGTTCACTTAATTCCAATTAAGTATGAGGGGGCAGTTCCTGTAAGTATTTTATATAAAAGAATAAGTCTGTGGGTTATTTTTCTTCTTTTCTTCTTTTTCTTCTTGCAGCAAGAGTTCCCAATCACGTTCACAATACAGTTTATTGTGTGAGGTTCCTTTACGCTGTCCAGTTATAATTCTAGCAGTCTCTATTTGAATAGATTCAAGTAGTGCTGTGTACAACTATCAAACATAATATCACCATATTCTAGTATGGGTCTTATGTAAGCAGTAAATATGGTAATTAAGGTTTTACGATTCATCAAGACGGTTATGAACTGAAACATTTTCAACGACCTCATTTTGAAAAATGACTTCAGGAAAAATAATATTTCGACTAAATGTTAGAGATTCAGATTTTTGTAAGTTTAAAATGTATTTCCCATTTGTTGGACCATATATTTATATTATCAAGATCACTGGATAGACTAGTAGCTGTATCAACTTGATTATTACGTATTACTTTTAAAAGAGATGTGTCATCAGCAAATAGTTTTTTCTCATTAGTTATACATTCAGTAATATTATTATTTTTTATATCAGAAATAGAAATGAACTGAGGACTGATCCCTGGGGGACGCCAGCACTTACCTGTCTATATGATGAGAGGAAGCCTTCAGTAGTCACTCTATGTTTGCGATTACTTAGGTAATCTTTAAACCAGTTAAGGAGATTTCCTTTTATGCCATATTTGTCAAGTTTGAATAATAACCCAGGATGCCAGACATGATTAAATGCTTTACTTACACCACAAAATATTGATCTAACTTCAAGTCCTTTGCACGTTTTTGAAAAATAGTATTATACATGGATAGCAATTGATACACAGTAAAATCACCTGAAATAATTTCCAAGACAGAGGACAGAGGGAGTTATTAGTGATGGGGTAAGAGGTTTAATAACTTTCGGAATAGGTTCATCCGGACATGCAGGCTTCTTGTTATTAAATATGATGAGTTGATCCCTCACATCCTCCTCATGAAATAAAATACTGGTAAGCGTGTTAGAAGATTCAGGACCAGGAGGTAAGGGATCAATATTATCAGAGGATGTTTATACGGATGTAAAATAGTCAACAAGACATTCCGCTTTATCAAGGGGATGAAACAAAACACTGTTATTATGATTCAGAGGAGGAATTCTAGGTAATTTCTTATTAATTTTCAGAATAGTTTTCACTGTTTTCCACCATTTAGATGATGAAATATTTGAATCAGTATTAGGCTGATAGCGTCATTCGTAATATTCCTAAAATCCGCCCAGTGGTCTGCATTATTGGTCTGTATTACTTTTTTCATCAATTCTATTCCTCTGTCTTAGTTTTAATCTTATTTCATTTGACATTAATGGCTTATCATTCTGACGAATAGTGATTTTCTTTACAGGTATTCAATCATTTATTGCTTTTGTATATTATCAACAAGTAAAGCATTAAACCATTCACATCTTGTTGTTCTTCTATACTTACCAAGTCTATATTGTCACTCATTTGATTCATTTTAACAATATCGACATTATTGTACATTTTTTTGTGTATACATGGTTTCTACACACAGCATAGGAAGCACTAAAATAGATTACAGAGTGGTCACTACAGATTGGAGGAGATACAAATACAGTTTTAACAATATTACATAATAACATTATTATTAAGGACAATATCAATGGAGGTAGAGGAGTCCTGAGTTATTCTTGTAAAAGTCTTTTCAAGTGAGAGTTAAGTTGAATGTTAGTTATGTTTACATTAATGTCACCAGTAATAATAACATCTGAGTCTGTGTGACGTGAGTCATCAGTTACATGATTAAGTATATCATCAAGTTAATCCAGTTAGCATATAACAATAACCGTTTGAAATTTGATGTTGGCATTGATGGTTAGAGTCATATATTGAGTGTAGACGAGGCTACCTATGGTTAGAACTACTGTCATGGAAAATGTGACACGCGAACCTTCTTCCCGTCACATGTCAAAAGGTGTAGCAATAGGGACATCAGGTCAACGTTGTTTCTTTAAAGGACTCAAAGTAATCGACACTGAACATCCAGTCTCTAATAATACTATGTAGGAAATGCTACAGACCCAATATTTCCCCGAACCAACAGGGATTCTGTTACCAATGATTATACGAAAGATGACAGGATCGACGTCTGTGTATCATAACTGTTAAACAAATTGTCTGTTTGCTGTTAAAATCCTATCAACAAGAGTGAAAAAACGTAAGCCTTGGTACTAGCACAGGCACTCGCCGGGTATTCAATACAACCAATATATAATACACAGTACACAATCATTATATATATTGGGTATATTGACAGACGAGGCGAGTGCCTGTGCTACTAGGGAGCGGAAGGTCGTCAATACCGTAAGGTCACCTAAGGACGGCACCTACTTGAATGAGGTCAAGTTAAGGGTCGCTTACAAACCGTACCATTTCGACATTTCCTGCTTCATACCAATGGGAGGACATCTCTCCCAGTCCATTATACTGATACCAGGGAAATGGCCGGTTATATACTATATTTTGTGTCTCTTTCAAAACGTCAAGCACGGAACATCAAGATTGAGCCTATACATTTCCTGGTCAACTATGAAAGTAGGTAGTGTTATACAGGAGGGAAGTACGTTCGTGTCCATAATGTCTAACGTAGCGTTATAGCATTGTGTCATAATCGGGTAAAGGATTTGTAATAACACATATCCTGTACCTTTCATTCCTCGTGAAGGGGCGTAATTGATGATGCCACTCCTTACTAAGATGAATGACATATTTCTTTTGTATCATAATTAGTGCGAACAAAAACAGCGTAATTTCTTACGAATACGTGACATAGTTTGTATTCATACGGCGTACACCTCAACATAGCACAAATACTTTTTGCGGTTTCTCTTAACCAGCAACAAAAAAAATAATATTATCCTGAGCAAGCGACGTATAAATCAAGTCACTACTTATGCCAATCAAGTAGTCAAACTGTTGTATCAGTTCTATATCTATTGTTCAATGTTATTTCCTAGGCTAAGTTGAAATATTCTAATCATATAGAACATGCAGTTTTTATGTAATATGGCAACCTATTTATATGTAACTGAAATAACTTAAGCTAATTTATACAAAGCTATGAATCGTTTGTCAGAATGTGTTTCCCAGACAATTACTCACAAAAGACGTACGTATATAATATATAGTTAGATCTTACATCGTTATGGTATTATATACAGATAATACAATCGAAATATTAAGGTTGCGTACAAAATTTAATCAAGTTTCAAAAGAGATTCACTTTACACTGAAAACCATCACAAACAATCTGACGAATAATGTTAAAAGAGGCAATTTAAACAGTATGATTTATTTTCAATTATAATTTTTAAAAAATAAACAACAAATGCAAACGAAAGTAGTTGAAAAGAATGTGAAACCCGAGTATGTTCAAGATATTCCCACTGAATATGACATTGAGATCTAGATCATACAAGTAGCTGTCACTGACATGTCAAACGTGATAGGAATACCGAGTATCTTACACATCTCGCAGGATTGTGTATAAACTGGATAGGAGGAATTAAGTCAACAAGTCACTGTGTTATGTACATTGTAAAGCTCGGAAAATAACCTAATTACTCCACACCTTACATGAACGGGTCGAACACCTCTCCAGGACGGTTAATGATAATGACCGACATGTTGTCAGACATGTTGCTATGCCGTTATTATCACATAAGATGTCGCTATCAGCTTTAATCTAGAGCATCTATTAGTTATATTTAGACAGGGTTTTTTTACCTCAAATACTAAATTCTACGCTACCAAACATTATACAGTGTCTGACCACACTTCCGACTGTATAAATGTTCATTGTCTTACGTCCTTGCTGACATATTATCAATCATATATGATGTTAAACACATACGTTAGAAACTGTTTAAATATTTTACACATTTCTCATTTTACATCGATTTTTCATATTGTCACCCTGTCACCCATGATGTCAATTCATCATGATTAGTTAAATAAATGTATGACCTTCATGGCGAGTCCCGCCTGGATATAAAGGTATCAGTCAGGTTCCTCTTTATGTAAATATATCAGACAGGGTCAGGTCTATCGGACATTTGGTCATTTACCCTCTAACTGTGTAGAACGTGTTTTCTTTTCCAGCCTTTATCTGGTCATTTATTATTTCAGGATTAAGTCTTTTCTGACATTGAATAGGGATTTTAACATGACAACAATGTATCAGTAAACTTCAATTTTCATGTTCATTGTACAGGTAATAAGGCCATATCAGCCAATTAAAAATGAGATATATCTATATAAAATATCAGGTTGAACATCTGGTAAAAACATGTTAGTAAAAGACTGTTGTAGGTGGCAGTTTTTTGCCTTGGTATTACATCCTGATTTTGATTGGTAGCTGTAGCAGTAATTTGTCATTGATGTAGTTTGAAGATATCAGCCATCTACGAACGACAGAGGTTATCGCAGAGATGGTGTAAACATGTTACATATAAATCAAAACCGAGCTTAGATACTATGTGGAAAAATAATGCTCAACGGAGAACATTGATAAATAAATCTCATCATTATAGTAATGTTTTACTTGGAAGTCATGTTTTATAGTTAGTCCGACAGTTTTACTGTCGTTATGTTTTTATCTTTAAATGTCAATAACATAATCATTTCGTTGCTTTTTAGTGCCAGACATTGATAGGATTGTTATATAATAAATAAATAGGCCGTCATTCAACTGTCGGTGTATCATGGCTGTGAGTGATACTGGAATATGTATCTGGAATGTAATCAGAACATCTTAACATTTATATAAAGTGCGAAACCCATAAATATACGCATTTGGCCAAGACTTTTAGATAAGGTGATATATAGTGTGATACTTCCATCTATATATTCATATAGCACGTGATCACTGAAATATATATATATTCTCTCTGCAGGGTGAAATGCCAGATACATTCTGAGACAAAATACTTCCGGTATTGAAAAGGTGTAACTTTTAATAGAACAAATATTTCGATTAGCATTCAATTATCCCCAATAATACATCATGGGCTACACACTGAAATGTGTAACAATTAAACCAATAGTGATTTAATATATATGCATACTGTAAATAATGATGTAGATATAAATCTTATTTCAACGTTATTCACGTACCTGTATATATAAAATCTAGACCATTTATCCATTTACAGCACTTAATACCAGTGTACCCGATATCATGTGGTAACAACACCTTTACCAGACAACAACAATACAACAATCGTTTTAGGAGTTATTTTGTACGTGTTTGGGTAATGCAGCTATCTAAATCTACATTCTGACCTCTTTGGTTATTCGCCAGCTGTGAAACATGATAGTCCCTTTGGTAGTAGTTGATAGTGATGTATTGTTTGGAATTTGATCTACTTTAGTTAAAACCTTATATATTTGTAAACGTTTATAACATAACATATTATGATTTATCATTCCGCTACAGAAACACTGAATGTGTGGCTATACAGACAACAAACACATCACCACTGCAAATATGTAAATAATAACAGCAACATAATGGCCCTATATTTACAGTATTGTCAGTTTTACAGTAATGTAAAGGAATGAAAGCCTAGTGAGATTAACACTGACTTGAAATGTCATCTCTATACATCTGGCATGTTCATTGCTTACCTTCGCTCCCTTGTCGAGTAGTGCCCTAACAAATGCATATCCCAGACCCTGAGCGGCTCCCGTCACCAGCGCAACCTTGCCTTGAATATGCATACCGCGAGCTACCTTCACGTGTTGTAAATGGGAAACAGTGCGTTCGCTCCAAGGAGATGTCTCTGGCGTGAGCGATTGATCCAATTTCTTCCTATGCCTCGCTTATAAATAGAGAACCCATATCCACTACGTGTGTAGAGCGCTGCCGTATTTTCTAGTTTCACCGACTAGTACATTCATAAACTGCTGCGACGTTTACCGCAGTGTGTGGTAGTATGGTATGTGATCCCGGCCCTGTGTACTATACATACATAGATGGGTGGATGACACCCTACTTTAAACACTTTGACATCCGTCAATTGTCTAGTGTATTGTCCATAGAACACAGTGTGCTCTGACCCTCTGTAGGGTATTCTACACCTGGGCAGAATCCGCTGTATTGACTTTTCGTTGTTACATCTATAGCAACATCATTTACTGTGAAAATCACAGTGTTGATCACGAATGATTGAGTGTACGTTAACTAAAGTACCTTACAATGTTTTCACCTGTTTACCGTTTAAGTGATTAAAAATATCAACAGGTGCAAACAATGTTTCCACCTAATTACTGTTTAAGTGATTAACAAGTACAGACAATGTTTTCACCTATTTACTGTTTAAGTGATTAACAGGCACAGTCAATGTTTTCATCTGTTTAATGTTTAAGTGATTAACAAGTACAGTCAATGTTTTCACCTGTTTAATGTTTAAGTGATTAACAAGTACAGACAATGTTTTCACATGTTTAATGTTTAAGTGATTAACAAGTACAGACAATGTTTTCACCTGTTTACTGTTTAAGTGATTAACAAGTACAGACAATGTTTTCACCTGTTTACTGTTTAACAGATTACAAAGTATAGATAATGTTTTCACTTGTTTACCGTTTAAGTGATTAACAAGTACAGTCAATGTTTTCACATGTTTAATGTTTATGTGATTAACAAGTACAGACAATGTTTTCACCTGTTTAATGTTTTAGTGATTAACAAGTACAGTCAATGTTTTCACCTGTTTAATGTTTAAGTGATTACAAAGTACAGACAATGCTTTCACCTGTTTACTGTTTAAGTGATTACAAAGTACAGACAATGTTTTCACCTGTATAATGTTTAAGTGATTAACAAGTACAGACAATGTTTTCACCTGTTTACTGTTTAAGTGATTAACAAGTACAGACAATGTTTTCACCTGTATAATGTTTAAGTGATTAACAAGTACAGTCAATGTTTTCACATGTTTAATGTTTATGTGATTAACAAGTACAGACAATGTTTTCACCTGTTTACTGTTTAACAGATTAACAAGTACAGACAATGTTTTCACCTGTTTAATGTTTTAGTGATTAACAAGTACAGTATATGTTTTCACCTGTTTAATGTTTAAGTGATTACAAAGTACAGACGATGCTTTCACCTGTTTACTGTTTAAGTGATTACAAAGTACAGACAATGTTTTCACCTGTTTACTGTTTAAGTGATTAACAAGTACAGACAATGTTTTCACCTGTTTACTGTTTAACAGATTACAAAGTACAGATAATGTTTTCACTTGTTTAATGTTTAAGTGATTAACAAGTACAGTCAATGTTTTCACATGTTTAATGTTTATGTGATTAACAAGTACAGACAATGTTTTCACCTGTTTACTGTTTAACAGATTAACAAGTACAGACAATGTTTTCACCTGTTTAATGTTTTAGTGATTAACAAGTACAGTATATGTTTTCACCTGTTTAATGTTTAAGTGATTACAAAGTACAGACGATGCTTTCACCTGTTTACTGTTTAAGTGATTACAAAGTACAGACAATGTTTTCACCTGTTTACTGTTTAAGTGATTAACAAGTACAGACAATGTTTTCACCTGTATAATGTTTAAGTGATTAACAAGTACAGTCAATGTTTTCACATGTTTAATGTTTAAGTGATTAACAAGTACAGACAAAGTTTTCACCTGTATAATGTTTAAGTGATTAACAAGTACAGACAATATTTTCACCTGTATAATGTTTTAGTGATTAACAAGTACAGTCAATGTTTTCACATGTTTAATGTTTAAGTGATTAACAAGTACAGACAAAGTTTTCACCTGTATAATGTTTTAGTGATTAACAAGTACAGTCAATGTTTTCACATGTTTAATGTTTAAGTGATTAACAAGTACAGACAAAGTTTTCACCTGTATAATGTTTTAGTGATTAACAAGTACAGTCAATGTTTTCACATGTTTACTGTTTAAGTGATTAACAAGTACAGACAATGTCTTCACATGTTTGCTGTATAAGTGATCAACAAAGCTCCTTAATCCCGTTCATATACATAAATCTGTGATAGCAGAGATGATCCATTTTGAATAGCCAAAACCTTAAACCATAACCATCAATAACAAAGTTCCCTTGCAAAACAGGAACAGAAGACAACCATTGCGCAGGCGCCCATTGAAATAATTAATTGTAGAGATGAAATACAACACTTATAGACTGTAAAATGTATGACATTTTGATCCATTTTGATCCATCTTGATTGATGTTTCAAAAGAATATTTATATACCATAAAAGCTGACCATTGAGGAGCTAGCAACATGGCACCATGTTTAGAGACTCTCTTATGTCTCTGACTGGTAACGGACCCAACAAACTTACTCAAGGGTCGAACGCTAAACTCAAGAAAAAAATAGAAAATTCTTTAATTGATTCAAATATTTCCTCATCTTATGACACTTAAAAACAGTGAAAACTATTCTGAAAATCAATAAGAAATTACCTAGAATTCCTCCACTGAATCATAATAACACTGTTTTGTTTCATCTCCTTAATAAAGCGGAATGTTGACTATTTTACATCCGTATCAACATCCTCTGATAATATTGATCCCTTACCTCCTGGTCCTGAATCTTTTATCACACTTAACAGTATTTTATTTCATGAGGAGGATGTGAGGGATCAACTCATCATATTTAATGACAAGAAGCCTGCAGGACCGGATGAAGTTATTCCGAATGTTACCTCCTTTAACTATATTATTCAATAAAACGATGTCATCTGGTTCTATTCCTCTGTCTTGGGAATTGGCGAATATCAATGCTATATATAAAGGCAAAGATGATAAAAATGATGTTTCTAATTATCGTCCAACCTCCATTACCTCTTGTTTCAGTAAATTATCTTCAAACATTTATATAATCATCTATTGGAGTTTGAATTACTAATAAAATACCAATCCGGATTTATTCCAGGTGATTCTACTGTGTATCAATTACTATCCATGTGTACATGTTGTAATACTATTATTCATAAACTTGATGAAGGACTTAAAATTATTTTGTGATGTAAGTAAAGCATTTGATCGTGTCTGGCATCCTGGCTTATTATTCAAACTTGAAAAAAATATGGTATCAAAGGAAATCTCCTTAACTGGTTTAGAGTTTACGTAAGTAATCGCAAACATAGAGTGACTACTGAAGGCTTCCTCTCATCATATAGACAGGTAAGTGCCGGTGTCCCCCAGGGATCAGTCCTCGGTCCATTTCTATTTCTGATAGATATATATAAATGATATCATTGAATGTATAACTAATGAGAAAAGTCTATTTGCTGATGGCATCTCTTTTTAAAGTAATACATAATAATCCAGTTGATACAGCTGCTAGTCTATCCAGTGATCTTGATAATATATCTATATGGTCCAACAAATGGGATATAAATTTTAATCCTACTAAAGCTGAATCTCTACCATTTAGTCGAAGAAGAAATATTATGTATCCCGATGTCATTTTCCGAAATGAGATCAGCATCTTGGTATATTTTTTTTATGAAGATAGTAAGTGGCATCATCATATCAATTTATTTATAACAATACATACAAATGCATAAATTTATTGAAGTCTGTAAAATTGAAATTAATCGTAAAAGATTAATTACCATATTTACTGCTTATATAAGAACCATACTAGAATATGGTGATATTCTCTTTGATTAGTGTACATAGCAACATGCAGCACTACTTGAATCTATTAAAATAGAGGCTGCTGGAATTATTACTGGACAGCGTAAAGGAACTCGCACTATAAATTGTATTGTGAACATTGTTTGGACACTCTTGCTGCAAGAAGGGAAAACACAGACTTATTCTATTCTTTTATATAAAATACTTACAGCAACTGCCCATCTCATAGTTAACTGAATTAATTGAACCATATTTTAACAATACAAACCCGTACTTATTAAGAAACGAAAGGATCTTTACGATTCTTGTATGCAGAACAAATACATATGCCGAAAGTTTTATACCATTAACTCTGAAAGATTATAATGAACTGACAGCAAGGCTCGATCTATCCAATATCACATCATAATATCAATTCCAGCAACTTTTAAGAAAATCTGAAAGCGACCTGAGAGTAATATTATACCAGATACCAGACAGAATACTATTTTTATTAATACAGGTGATAAAAAATACAATACTTTGATCTGTCAACATAGGAATTCCTCTAGCAATCTTAATTTTGATCTTTATAGAGACCATCTTATTGAATACTAGTAACCAGCCTGTAGCTTTGATTATGATATCATTGAAACTGTTCACCATTGTTTATGGTCTGCAACAAATATGACATTCCACGTTAAACTTTAAAAGGTAAGTTGTTTGATGTCGATCACAATCACTATACCCTTGATGTACTTTTATCTGGGTGTGATGATTGTGATCAACAAACCAATATAAATATGTTTGAATGTGCTGTTGAATTTGTCAGAACTACAAATCGATTTTCATATGTATAATACATTACATAGTCCAAAACTGACATAAGAATTGATAACTATCATAATTACCCCTAAATTCAATAATGGTTAATAGACATATGTTTTGTGCGCTGTATGTTGTTCATTTTTTCATACAAAATATCTCGTTATAATGTTAAGGTAAAGCCTAAAATAATTAATAAGAATAATTATTGAATATGGACAATATTATTATGGTGGACCAATTCATTTTTTATTTTATTTGTTTTTAAGTTCAAATCATCTTTATAGTATTTGACCTTCTATAAAGAATTTAAGATCCTTGATACAAATATAATTATCAACATTTTGAATTGAACTTACAAAAACACATCAGCCTTGCTAAATTATTTTTTGCTTAACTTACTTAATTAAGATTCAGATTGCAGTAACCATGGCTGGCCCCAAAACTCATGGGTGGATGACCAGTGGCTGTTAAGCCAATATGGACATTTTTGGTCTGTATCCCATGGGTGGAGGGAATCTTTTCGTGGATGCTGGATTCGAAGCTAAAACATTTGATAGTTTTGAAAAACATTAATAATGAATACAAGTTTAGAAAATATATATAAATAAAATTATCATATAT
The DNA here is from genome assembly GCF_902652985.1 of Pecten maximus. NCBI lineage: Eukaryota > Metazoa > Mollusca > Bivalvia > Pectinida > Pectinidae > Pecten > Pecten maximus. Next base: position 16,561,831 of record NC_047025.1, on the reverse strand, counting down.
TGTCCATATATATTCAAAGACATATTTTATTGTTTGATCGGTTTATGCTTTATGCTTAATTTTCTAATTACATATATATATATATATATATATATAATTAAAAATATATAATGTCCTTGTGATGGGTATACATAGTAATAATAATAAAAAACACAAACCAGAAATTCACACTAGCGCTTTCAACATGCTTTGAGAGCAAGCTCTTCAGGTGTAAACTGATTACACCTGAAGAGCTTGCTCTCAAAGCATGTTGAAAGCGCTAGTGTGAATTTCTGGCTTGTGTTTTTTATTATTATTACTATATACCCATCACAAGGACATTATATATTTTTAATTATATATATATATTCATATACTAATGTTACCTCTTGGAGGGAACTTACATAGGCTATGCCTGTTGTTTGATCCTTTTTCCTGTCTTGAAATAAAAAATAGTTGAAATTGAAAGACTAGTGTCAACAGTGAAGAATTTCTTTAGAAATTAGAGAAAAGATGACACCCTAAATGGAGTCAAATATTGTTTGTCGTTCCTTTTCTTATATGGTTTAATTTTGCATTCTAAATTGAGAAAACTAACCAATAGCCACACATTTCTTATCTATGGAATTATGAACAAGTTTTGAAATAAAGTTTCAAATTAAGTACCTTGTAGTGTTGTTGATTTGTAAACAACGAGTTGTATATGTTGTATATCATCGTCGTTATAAAAGGTTTTGTAATTACTGATTACATTTCATGTATGGCCCATTAATTTATCAACTCCGATTTAGGTAAATTATCAAACTTAGAAAATGGTATCTTGGTGTCTTCGCTCAACAAGGTAAGAACTGTGTAACAATACAACCATGTTTATTTGATGTGTTGATGTAGTGATTCGATTAATAAGCAAATGTCATTGAGCGACATTTGTGACAGGAGTTCCCGTCCTTTAACAATGAATGATCGAAAGTATAGCATTCGTATCAATATTTTAACGTCTTGGTCATTTCGTTCTGACCATATTCTAACGTTTGTTACTATACTATCATATTATTATTTATTACACACCTCATCAAACTGTACTATAACGGTGTTTATTCACAATAGATCGTGTATCAAAGCAGTTCAATATATAACATTGAATTACGTAGCGTGTCGGATACAACGTGAAATTTAAACATTATGTATAAAGGCACAAATAAATGTCAACTGTTCTAACGCCACTGTTATCACTTCTTCTAACTGTATGACAAACACTTAAAGGCCCCGAAAATATGTACGTATAAAAACAACAAAGTTGACGGTGTAGGCGCCTGTATCGCTTAATTATTGATATATCCTATTATTCATAGGCCGAATTCTACAATTCCTGAAGTTGAAATCTAAGGTAATAGTCCCTTTAAAGATTTATCATTCTAATCAATGCATCTCTGTATCTGAATGTCGATTTTGGCAACGGTAGCATCTCAAATGACATTGAAATATTATACTGACTACAAGGCCTTCTCTGTTATTCTCAAGCATATATATCACAATTGATACAAAGTATCCCAATTATTCTCTAGCATATGTATCACAATTGATACAAAAGACCCCCTACTTATTCTCTACCATATATATCACAATTGACGTGTCTGTGTACTTTGTGATCTCTACTTCTGTTTTCATTTTGAGAATAGTTATGATATCATATGTATTTAACAAAGAAGAAGACGCTTATTATTCCGGAACTCATGGAGTTGCTTTACTTGCATGATTTGCGGAGTACTATATTTCCGTCATATATAGTGTCAAGACACGGCATTTCAATGTGATTACACTATAAAAGTGTTGCTAAGTGGATCATTATCTTGTTGAATGGTTCATCATCTGCGAAAACTGTCTTTGTATGATTGTAACTGTAAATATTTGAAAGAAATTACGGTACATTTTTTTGGTATGTTTACATGTCGATAATTTCTTTTATATACCAGCAACGAAGAATTGTACTGTTGTCTTTATAATTGGTATGCGATGTTGATGGTGGCATATACATCTAATCATATTGTACATAGCAACTACTTAGGTTGTCATGGAAACGGAGATTAAGGACGGGGAAAAGCCACGATAGAATCATTTAAAGGTTTGTATATTGGGGTTTTGAAAGAGTGTAAGTACACTTTCCCTTGAGATAATCTCTATTAACAACATGAAACATTCTGATTTGTTCTTTAGGGTGACCTACCGGAGTATTTGTAATACAGTTCTTGCAGCCATTACTTCCAAACATTTCGCTAGCAAGCAATCCTACATCAGCTATATGTGTCAGGCCTACAATTTAAGAATACCCTTTCTGCAACAACTTTCCAGCAGAGCGCGTACGTGACGCTCTAAACATTTATTTCACAACAATTGAGGAACGAGCTTTATCAACTAATAGTAATTACGATTGTTGGCCCGGATGGAAGCACGCGAGGGGTCTCACTGTGAGAGGAAATGACAGGACCCGGGGAAAACCCAAGTGGTCGGACAGTGAACCCATACATTTTCACGTCCGATCGGGGAATCGAACTCCGGCCGCCTAGGTGAAAGGCAAGTGTGTCACCACTGTGCCACTCGACCACCACTTATTTTATAGGTAGTATATGCTTATTACCCTATGTGTCACGTTAAAATTCCTATGGATCGTGGCGCCGGTTCAGAATATATTATGTTTCTCAATATCATTCCAAAAAAATGCAAACTATTCAAATTTAGGGTTATTATGCATATCTCCTATATTGTAACGTCTGTTTAGGCTCTTTTTTAATTTTCCTTGCGTCCCTTCTGGATTTCAAAAGATTTTGGCCCCTAACATCACTGACGAGTGCATGGTGCAGTTTATCATAAATTCATAATACATTTCTGTGTATGGTGTGAGAGAGTGTGTGGGGGGTGAGAGGGGGAGGGGTGTGAGAGGGTGTGTGTGTGGGAGTGTGTATGTGAGAGTGTGGGGTGTGAGGGGGAGGGTGTGTGTGGGGGGGGGGTGTATGTGAGAGTGTGAGGTGTGTGAGGGGGAGGGTGTGAGAGGGTGTGGGGGGTGTATGTGAGAGTGTGGGGTGTGTGAGGGGGAGGGTGTGAGAGGGTGTGTGTGGGGGGGGGGGGGTGTATGTGAGAGTGTGGGGTGTGTGAGGGGGAGGGTGTGAGAGGGTGTGTGTGGGGGGTGTATGTGAGAGTGTTGGGTGTGTGAGAGAGTGAGGGGAGGGATGTGAGAGAGTGTGTGTGTGGGAGTGTGTATGTGAGAGTGTGGGGTGTGTGAGGGGGAGGGTGTGAGAGTGGGTGTGGGTGTGGGTGAGGGTGTGGGATGTGTTAAAGAGTGATGGGAGGGGTGTGAGAGGGTTGTGTGGCGGGAGGGAGTGTGCGGTATGTGAGAGAGTGAGGGGGCGGGGTGTGAGAGGGTGTGTGTGAGAGGGTGGGGTGTGAGAGTGAGGGGGTGTGCGAGGGTGTGGGGAGGGGTGTGAGAGGGTGTGGGGAGGGGTGTGAGAGGGTGTGAGTGTGGGCGGATGTGGTGTGAGAGAGTGGGGGGGGAAGGGTGTGAGAGGGTGTTGGTGTGGGTGAGGTGTGAGAGGGAATTTGTGTATTTTGTAAATGTCTGATGAAAGTTTTCTTCCTTGCTAGAGGTGACCAATGTTACATGTACTCCGGGTTTTTGCTTATTTATAATCTTACAGTTGTAGGCATACTAATAAAGTCTACATGCGACTGGGGCATTCATGATACACATTTAAGTGCACTTGAGTGAAATGCAATATTTTAAAGTTTTCTTTTCCTTTTTTTAATTTGTTTTACACGGTAACGTGATTCAACTATAGTCTGTTCCGGTTCCTGAACCTTTAGTCACGTAAAGAATGGAAAAGATCAGCTTCTACAAGTTTCCTTCGTGTCTATTTAAGGACCGCATTTAAGTAGGCGTAGAAGAATGAAACAAAATTCATTGTGAAATGTATTCTTCACACGTGTGTATTATGAATCACTCAACATCGAGTCCATGTTAGAGGTATCGTCATACAATGTATAAAATATTAGAAAGGAAGAAAAGCAAAGATCCCGGATTTACAATATGATTGTAGGTGAAAAAGAATTTATGTTGATTTCCCCATTAAGAAGGAAGAACTAAAATAAGTCCGGTTCTGTACAAGGGTCCTATAATCTGTTGGTCGTTTAAGGAGTGTCCGCGACATCTCAGCTATACAAAACTCCTGTAATATGCATCAGAGGCGACAAATGTGGGAATACCCTACAGAACTTAGGGGTTACTACGCGAATAAAATTAATGTGCTTCATTCATTTTAACAATCGACTTTGAAGACTGATTAACAACTTTGGTGATGCTATGCTTCTTCAGTGTAACGACACTTTAAATGTATGTTGAATGTAGTGTTGCCATGGACACTCTTCATATAGCCGTGTGTTTTGAGGACAAACAATCTAATACAAATATAAAACATATGGTTTGATATAAGAAGATAAAAACACTATGAATGGCGAATGGCAGTGGGTAATACAAGGTCAAAAATAGCATCTTGACAAAATCGTCATTTTAACTCAAAATCGATAAAACAGGTAGACTCATTAAAATGTATCATGGTAATAAACCCATGTGCTCCGGGATGGTGAGCGTCTTCTACGTCATCAGTGATATCCATTATTCAAATCTAGGTCAAATCACATCCTCAAGATCCGTCCATGTGTTACCGAAGTCGTGATATTGGGAACAAGTCTTTGAATAATAAATAAACTGGGATATATAAACCAAGGCTGTTACTACGTATCTACAAATGAAAACGATTGGAAACCGAAAACCATTGCGATTATCACACAGCTTAGATGTAAGATGTCCCTGCTTGCTAGTACGGTGTTAGTAAGAGGCAAAAATATTCAAATAGGGATTATGATGCATATCTTCTATATTGTAACGTCTGTTTAGGCTTTTTTTTTTTTTTTTTTTTTCCTGACTTCCCTTCTGGATTTCAAACGATTTTGGCCCCTAACGTCACTGACGTTGTTAGTAAGAGGCAATACAATAAAGATTACATGGGATATTTTCATTCGATTGATTGAATATTTATCAACATGAATGTACATGTGTCGTATATGATATTATTTTAGCAATTGATATAGAATATATTTCTTTATTTTCTTAACTACATTTTAAAAAGAAAGATGATGGTAAAATAAACAAATTTAACATTTAACCTTGCCAATATTTGACATTTTCACCAGTTTGTGTCGATGAGATCCACAAACAAGTTCAACCGATTCATTTGTTGGTCGAAAAGGTTTTGTGAATTTCTAGCTAAGCGTTACAGTTAAAGTCTGGTGTGATTGTTAGTGTGAAAAGTACATTCATCTAGTTGTAACCCTATAGATGGGCTGATTTGGGGTAGAACAAATGTCCCCGTTTTCTGTCCTTCCAACGGATACACTTTTCCTATTTGAATTAAGGTAGATTAAACCACAAGATTAGAGAGTTAAAACGATCTAGATATACACAGGGGTACAAGTTATATGATACCGACAAACTAGAAAACAAGGCCAATTTAGCTGTGTAAAGGAACAAGGTCAGCGTCGTGTACAATGTATATATATATATATATATATATATATATATATATATCTGTCAGCTACGGAAGCCAGTAAGGGTCACAGCGAAAAAAATATATTATGTCGTAATAACGACTTAGTATCTCGTAATAACGACGTAGCTATGTCGTAATAACGACATAGTATCTCGTAATAACGACTTAGCTATGTCGTTATAACGACTTAGTATCTCGTAATAACGACTTAGCTATGTCGTAATAACGACTTAGCTATGTCGTTATAACGACTTAGTATCTCGTAATAACGACTTAGCTATCTCGTAATAACGACTTAGCTATGTCGTTATAACGACTTAGTATCTCGTAATAACCTATTAACGACTTAGCTATGTCGTTATTACGAGATACTAAGTCGTTATTATGAGATACTAAGTCGTTATAACGACATAGCTAAGTCGTTATTACGAGATACTAAGTCGTTATTACGACATAATATATTTTTTCGCTGTGACCCTAACTGGCTTCCGTAGGTAAGCCATCTCGCCTTGACTTATGATATATTATAGTCATTATTTCATACCAACAAGACAGGTGAGCCAGGTACACCGACAGTGGAGACATTGTACACAATACACCTGTATGCACATGACCAAAACGCTATGTAGATTTCCACAGTCGTGTCATCAATGCAATAAAGAGTAACTTTCCAGTTCATATCAGATGTTTTACCGAGCATGTATTCTAAATGACTGGCAAATACATATTCGTCCGTTATTTTCGATACAGATACATCAGCTCATCAGGTACCAATGCTCGGAAAATTTGATAAATGACTTATCAAGTAAAACATGAGACATGTCTTTTCGCTGAATAAATGAAACGCCATTGGTTGTTCAGTGGTCAGTTTGGATGTTACATGTACATTACGCGAACGTCATTGGTAGCTGTCGGTGGTCAGTTGGAATGTTACATGTACATTATTTGAACGCCATTGTTAGTTGCCGGTGGTCAGTTGGGGTGTTACATGTACATTGTACGAACGTTATTGGTAGCCGTCGATGGTCAGTTGGGACGTTACATGTACATTACGCGAACGTCATTGATAGCTGTCGGTGGTCAGTTGGGATGTTACATGTACATTAAGTTATTGGCAGTTCGGCACAATGAAATTTATTTCGTGTATGTTCTACAAAGAAAACTCTCATATCTTCATTATCAAATAATTCAAGTTAGCAGAGAACATATGTCGTCTTTTGCTTATCCTGCTTTTAGCCAAGTACAGCGTTATTCTGAGTTTAAATAAAAGTTACATGTCAAATGACTTGTTGTGACAAAATAAAACGCCGTTGTCCATTGGTGAGTTGTTCGTTGTGTAACGGATTGTGAACACATTGCGCAGATGTAGTCAATCAATATTATATAAAACAAAGTAAAATTGGTACGTTAATTAGGAATTTTACACTTCATATCCACGTATGTCACTAGTCGACGCTGAAGTTTTTTTTTACATTTTACATTATTTAACTCCTTTTTCATCAAAGTGAAAATTTTCTGTCTCAATATTTTCATCTTTGCACTAAACTCTTGATATTGAATAGATTTTTAATGTTGAAACTATCTTTCAAAAATGATAAAGATATGATCAAGAAAATCAAAGGTAGTAAGAAACAAAATGCAATATAAAAAGAGACATCTTTGTGATTTGAACTCCCCTCGAAAGGTGCATATAGCCCGATGATGCAACTTTATTGTCATATAATGAAATCCATAATAATGTACATATGTTATAGATTTAAGGTTTATATTCAATTACTCAGTGACTTTTTCTTTTTTATTTTGAAAACGGTCATCTTTAGGTCGAAACAAGCCCATATGCGCCATACTTGTTTCTTCAATAGTTAGGGCTATTACAGAATACTAAAATATAATAATTGACCACACACACACCATCATGGGGTAACTAGCCACTCCATTGTATGTATATGTATTGCAATAGGATTCTACCAACCATTGAGCCGAGTCAGAAAAAAAAGAAGTAAGATAAAGTAAGCGAGAGGAAAGGGGAAACAGAGAAAACAGGGGGAAATGTTTAAAAGGAACGAAGAGAGCATGACTATTTAAATTTCAAACATATACTGTTTTTTATGCAAATGTCCGGAACTACAAGCCAGTACAAGGTGAGCTAGATGAGTCGGTATGTCAAATACCAAAAGTAGGTCACTTTGACATATATTTTGACCGTTGACCTGCATCAAAGTGAAAAATTTCTCCGGCCTGATTTCCGCACTACCTGTACTTGTCACAGGAGCGTCTTATTTGAGGCGCGGGTTTATCATCTATCACAGGCCTAGGCTTGGCATTTACTTTCACTTCCGCTGGGGCCTGTAATTCGCCGAATCGTCTTGTTCATGTTATTTTAAGTACATGCTACATTTTATATCGGCTTACATGCTAACCCTCCCTATTCGGGAGTGTGGCTCAAAATCGTCTTAGTCTAAATGCTAATTAACCTTGAAGTGTGATACAAACCCCTGGTGTGAACACCGAGCAGAAGATATAAACCGTAGTACACGACCAACAGATGTACAAAACATATTTGCTAAAAATCAAAATAATCACACTGAAAAAAATATCACACCATGATTATTGTTATTGTTAAAAGCATTCAAATGTCGAAGATACAGAAGTATTGACTTCGTTTTTCTTGTAAGACAGAATATCGAATTAATCAACATCAATATCTATACTGGGTTTGTTTAATTTTCATAAATGAGAAATGTTACTTACAACAGAGACTTGTATATCAGAAGTTATCAATTTTTGGCCTGCTGGGCTGACTGTGAGCTTTTTATCAAGTTGAAATGGAACGATATTTCAATTTAAACATGCACGAATTTAAACAATAGCTTAAGCAAATGCTGAAAAAAATGCATTAATTAAATTCTTTTCTATGCAAGTTATTCTACGCTGAAATGCCATCTTGCAGTGAACGATGTGAACAGATAAAATTCAATGATTTTGAACAAAAGTGAAATGTGAACATATTTTTTATCCTATCAATAAATATTCTGGCGGGAATTACGGCTATAACATTGTCCTCTTGATTAAAGAGAAGAAATCTTAAGCTTGGGATTACATTTAAATATCTTAAATTTTGTCTTTCACACAATACCTTACTTAAAGCAGTTGAACGGGTATTCCCGGTAATACGCAATTTTCAATAAAATGATGAAGTCGCGTATTCATACGACATCCATTCATGAATGTCTCGACACAGATTCATTTATAATAAAACGTCCATTTTATTAGCTCTTTATTGTCAAAATCACCTAGCTGTAGATCGTTCATTCCCGTGCAAAAACTATATTTAGAATTTCATTTTTCAGAATCATGTACTTTTCATTGCTAGGACAAATTTATCTTACCAAAAATATTGTTTCCAAAAAGCGCGTTGTAGGCCTACATGACCAAATAATTTTAAATGCTCGTAATGATTTCATATATAAAGTGGGAACTTAGGGAATCTAGAAGAGAAACGGAAAAGAGTATAGCGAAGGATATAAAGCAACATCCAAAACGTTTCTGGAAATACGTTAACTCAAAAAGGAAAATTAAAATAGGAATTTCATGCTTAAAGGGACTTAATGGAGATGATCAGCAGATGGCAGTAACAGACAGGGGAAAAGCCGAAGTCCTAGCCATTTTTTCAGTAGTGTTTTTAATATCTGGAAGGTCAACTCAACTACAATTGCTAACAGTACTGGAAAATTGGACAGAGATAATAGACAAGGGCGGGGAGCTAGATGTTATATACATGGATTTCATTGAAGGCATTTGATAAAGTGCCACACCAACGTTTATTGAGGAAATTGTCAGGATATGGTGTTAGCATTCAGGTTGTTAATTGGATAAAAGACTTCTTAAGAAATAGATGCCAGCGAATAATAGTCAACGGAGAATCCTCTAAATCGTACCCGGTAATGAGTGGTATCCCCCAGGGAAGTATATTGGGCCCAATATTATTTGTTGTATATATCAACGATCTACCAGAAATACCAGTGTCCCAATCGCCGCTCTTTGCTGATGATACCAAATTATACAGACAAATAAGCAATAGCGAGGATGTTAAAATACTCCAGAACGATTTGGATAATCTTCAAAATTGGTCCGACGAATGGCTACTGAAATTCCACCCTAATAAATGTAAAGTTCTTTCGCTTAAAGCAACTCAAAAACGAAAATACTATATGGAAGGATCGGGAGGAGAAAGAATCCAACTGGAACATGTCAAGAACGAAAAGGACATTGGTGTCACCATAGATGAGGATTTAAACTTCAAAACGCACATACAGTTAATTGTCAATAAAGTATAGTTGGACTGTTAAGAAGATTTTTTGTGTATCTGGACGAACTCATGTTCAAAATGCTATTTAAAGCTCTAGTTAGACCCCACCTTGAGTATGCTGCAAGTGTTTGGAATCCATCAAAAGTAAAAGATATAGAACTCATTGAAAATGTGCAGAGAAGGGCAACAAAACTGATCCCTGGACTTAAAAATATATCGTACCCGGAACGGCTACAACGGTTAAATCTCCCAACGCTACAGCACCGTAGGACCAGAGGAGATATGGTTAACGTTTTTAAGATAGTAAATAACATATACGATAGTAGAATAACAAAAAACTTTTTTTCCAAATGGACAAGATGAGTAGAACCAGAGGTCACGATAAGAAAATATTCAAAAAGCGATGTCGTCTTGATGGAAGGAAACATTTTTTTCAGTAACCGAGTTATTGATTTATGGAATAGCTTGCCACAAATTGTTGTCAATGCTGATTCTGTCATAAAATTTGAAATAATGATAGATGATCATTGGAAAAATAAACGTTTTTATTCATGAATGTACAGGAACTAATATAAAGCCATTAATTACATAGGAAATATTTATATTATACAATGTATTGATATTGATATGGATATAGAGGCTACAAGCCTGCGTCCATTATTTATGCTAATAAATGCTAATAAAATATAACTTGCTGCAAGGTCATATAAGTAGGGTTATATTTTGGCTTGTGATTGTAACGTTTTTCGTGTATTAATATTAGATAGAATATAAAGTTTTAGGAAGCAAAATATAAACTCATATTGTTACTGCGATTAAGGAATTTTATCTACTTTTTAAAATCATGACTCTTGCATTCCAGTTTTGCCATGCTAGCACGCGCCTAAAACAAGGGAGGGAAATCAATCCGTAGGATATGTAGAGTAACTTCCCTTACGTAAGAACTCTTCAAAAACTGTCGGTGGCTGCAGTATTCAGTAAGTAGGCGAACACGTACCAAGCGACAATATTCGCCAAGTTCTCTTCGAACTCCCAAAATGTATGATTATCCGAAGTCGTAAAATCAAGTGAACGTCATATTTGAAAGAATGACATAATTTTTTATTGATTTTCTTTGTCGTCGACTCGCCAGGACACTGTTTTATTGTTTATATTCGATCACTTTCAAAATGGTACACAAGTTGAAGTTCACAACTCGGCCTTCACTTCGGCTTGAATATTGTATCGAATTTCTTGATTTGTATTCTGTAGCTTCCGATTACTGTTTCTATAAAATCACTGAAAATTGTCCGAAAACGAAACCAGCACAAACAAAAGTTGTTTATAGTAACCAAATAATGTTAAATTTAAGTTAGTCTACTACGATAACAAAGAGTGAAAAAAACAACCTTTACAACGGTTTCAGATAGTCTTATTAAGTTGGGGGGGTGGGGGGGGGGGGGGGGGGGGGGGGTAAAGTTCACCCTCTAAGCAGGCAATTCAATCTTCTTGTTTTTGTCGGTTTGTCAACTTAGAATCTTTCCACTCGGATTGAGATTTCTCTGTCTTGCCCTCCAAACGGGTATTTTTTGAAAGGATGCATTTATCAACCAATGTGCTTTTTTAAGACTTTAATGTCAATTAATATCTCATGTACACCATCTGCATTCATCATCACTTGTGACAAATGTAGGAGTCTCTGAAATGATTCTGTTTTTTTCTTGTAGAATTTGATAGTGCAATGACATATCATTTGGAAACGTGACGAGATCTTAACCCTTACTGAGAAAACGCTGGGTGCGAGATGTCAACATCAGACTCTCCTATAGTTGCACAGCTCCAGGCTGTGGTAGCCAGTATGCCCAACCATCTGTCCGGAATCATGCCTGAGCTTTCTGTTATGGGGATCATCAACTGGGGAGCCGCAGCTGCTATGGTGTTTGGTGGCGTGGTTCCATTCATTCCACAATACAGAGATATTAGGAGGAGTGGGAATACTGATGGGTTCTCCACATTCGTCTGTCTCACACTGCTTGTAGCCAATATACTGAGAATCATGTTCTGGTCAGTATTGCCAAGATTCTTGCCAAAGAAAATGTATAATTTCAATATGACATAACTGTTGCATTTACATGCAAAATTAAAGACTCCCATAGCTACACAAAACGGTTTTTAAGATTTACAATATTCAATGATAACATTTGTCATTTCAACCAATGTTATGTGTTTGTAAAAGCTGAATCATTATTGAAATGATAATTTTACATAATAAATGAAATCTTTTACAATGTCACTCACGGGTAGCTTTCGACCACTATCTGGTGGCCTTCTTCAGCCCTGTGTGATAATTTTAAAGCTAGGTTTGAAATTAATGCATAGATAAATTTCGTTGTTTCATACTGTTTTATTTAATGACAAATTTACAATTCTGTTCCGGTTCGTTTTTTAAATGTTATATTTCAGGCATATATCTTGACGGACCTGCAGTTGTTAATACAGGCCATTGAAGCCTTGCAAAGACTCGTCTGAAAACAACATAAAATCACCAGTTCTTTCCCTTTTCCATAAATGAACAACTGGTTCAACTGTTTCGACCTCGATTAATGAAAATGGTCCAAATTACACTTTTGTATGTTGAAAACTAATTTAGACATAAAGATGCATGCATCCCACCAAATTTTACAGGCCTGGAATATTTTCATTATTACAGTATAGTGTCTGTGTAGCATTCGTCTGTCATAAACTTTATTTGTCAAGGGATCTACTCCTACGTTTTTTCAAATTATTTTTGCAAAAGTAATTGACTTTTGCTTATTTCACTATTAATCTTCCTTTTTTTCAATATTTGTATTATTTTGATACAAAAATGCATTATTTTTAGGTCACCTGAGACAAAGTCTCAAGTGACCTATTCTAATCCCCTTTTGTCCGTCGTCCGTGCGTCGTCCGTCCGTAAACAATTTACATTTTCGACTTCTTCTCCAAAACCAAATTCCATGAAATTTGGCAGGAAGCTTCTATGGCTAAAGGTCAACCAAAATTGTAAATTATATGGTCCCCACCCCCCAGGGGCCTGAGGGGCGGGGCTAAAAAGGGTCAAATTGACTTAAACTTCGAAAATCTTCTTCTCTACTCTCAGATATGGTGGAATCAAACACTCTTCGTAGATGGAAGGGTCTTAAGGTGCTTTACCAAAATTGTAAATTTCATGACCCTGGGGTCTCACGTTTGCCCCAGGGAGGGGGTAAACTTTACAATAGTTTATATAGGGAAATCACATTTTTGACTTTTATTTGTTTTATTTCTATTGGAATTCATTCTAATTTGGTAAACATTGTCAGCATGGGATGACAGTTTGATGGCATGCACATGTTGGCCCTGACTGACCCCCAAGGGCTGATGGGCGGGGCTAAAAAGGGCCAAATTGACTGAAATTTCAAAAATCTTCTTCTCAAGACCAAAATAAGGTGGAATCAAATATTCTTTATAGTTAGAAGGGTCTTAAGGTGCTTTAATAAAATTGTGAATTTCATGACCCTGGGGTCTCAAGTTTGCCCCTTGGGAGGGGGTAAACTTTACTATAGTTTATATAGGGAAATCACATTTTTTACTATAATTTGTTTGAATTCTATTGGAATTCATTCTAACTTAGTTAACATTATCACCTTGTGAAGGCAGTTTGATGGTATACACATGTTGGCCATGACTGACCCCCAGGGGCTAATGGGCGGGGTTAAAAAGGGCCAAATTGACTGAAATTTAAAACATCTTCTTCTCAAGATGGAAATAAGGTGGAATCAAATACTCTTTTTAGTTGGAAGCATCTTAAAGTGCTTTACTAAAATTGTGAATTTCATGACCCTGGGGTCACACATTTACACCTGGGGAGGGGGTAAATTTTGCTATAGTTTATATAGGGAAATCACATTTTTGACTGATTTGTTTGATTTCTATTGGAATTCATTCTAACTTGGTTAACACTTTCAGCATGGGATGAAAGTTTGATAATATGCACATGTTGGCCCTGACTGACCCCTCGGGGCTTATGGGCGGGGCCAAAAATGGTCAATTAAATTAACTGAAATATTTCAAATCTCAGGTGACCGTTAAGGCCCATGGGCCTCTTGTTTATATTATATTTTATTTTCAAAAGTTTTTTTTTCAATACAGTGACAATAATAGTGCATTCATAGTAAATACTAACCCATTTACACCAGATTCAGGGCTTTTTCTGAGGGCTTTCTGGGGCCATTAATGGGCCCCATTCCAAATTGGAATGATTTCAGTTTAAAGTCAAATTCCCAAAATTTGCAATTTACTATTACAAAAATTACTATTAGGATTGTTAGTTTACACATAGGAGTTGGTTTATAGAATAATGCATTGGAAGAGTTGATACTATTCTGCCCTGCAGTACTCTTGTTTTTGTAATGTGAAAAGTCAAAGGATTTCATGTGAAAATGTCCAAACAACCATTAATTAGAAATTATGTAATTTTAACAAGATTCTTATTTTTTTTAATATGTATTGTTTTTTAGGTTTGGAAAGCACTTTGAATTACCTCTTCTGGCCCAAAGTATTATCATGGTCTTCACAATGATGATGATGGTGCGCTTGTGTGTACAGATGAAAAACAAATCAGAAATTGTGATGTCAAAACAACATAAATTTACTGGTAAGAACCATCAGTTGATGACAGTAGTTTTACTTTAGCCTGTAATTTTTAGGATGATATACCCATCTTTATGTATACAATTTGTATGTAGAGTATGTATGAATTGGTATAGGTGGATGGGTAAGAGTAGAGGATAACATTCATATTATGCCACTCACATACTAGATGCTATAACCTCAGAAGCAGTTCCTATATACAGTGGAACTTTGTTAACTCGAACTCGGATAACTCGAATACCCCGCTTAACTCGAAGTACCTCGTCAGTCCCGGCCGAATTCTCTCTTTATCTTAGTAAAGAAAACTCGGAAAACTCGAACTCGGAAAACTCGAAGAACTTGGATAATACGAAGTGAAAATTTGGTCCCAACAATAAAAATCCTATTTGAAATGATCGAATAACTCGAAGTATAATTTTCGTCGATCGGTGGTAAACGCCGACATTTTTTAAGAGCTAAATTCCGTTTGTAATACTGAACATATCGGCACTACTAACCTACATGCTATTATAAGTGTTTCATAAATTCATAAAAGAAATTGTCGGTTGAATCTTATAACAACATGTCTTGGTGATAAAAAGTACTGCTTTACTTACATCAAGTAATTAGGGCCCCGCATCGAGATGC